>NC_140581.1:1074672001-1074764027 GCF_964204655.1 Triturus cristatus | reverse complement strand
AAAACACTCGCACCGGCGGCAGCCGGCAACGAGGCAGTAGCGAGGCAGAGGGCAGGCAGGGGCACACGCAGCAGCTGGTGGCTGTGCGGCGCGGGGGTGTCCCACAAGTGGGTCACCCCCGTCACACACAGTTAGCTACATAGTTGTGGACTGTGGGCACTGTGTTTCCCAACTCAGAGGGCATAGGCCCAGTCAAACTAGGTAGATTGCTGAAACTGACCCTCATTCATTTCATCATTGCCAGTGTTGGTGATCTGCAGAGTTTCACACATCACTTGACTCAGGCCCACTCACTTGTACGTTTCCATGCGTCCTCTGGTAATCTGCATTTAGGCCCAGGCACTCAACTTACTGCATCACAATGATGGAAGCCAGATTATACATTGACTCTCATGTGCCTACAACACCACCACTTTGCGTGACCATATCCAATAGACTGACATGGCTGCCTGTATTTGAGGGCTATGGGTCAAGCTGTGCCCTACATGCTAGTAGTGCTGGAATTGGTGACATGTACCTACCCAGGTTTGCCGCAGAACTAGGCCTATACACCTCACCCTCGAACCATCCCTGACTCCTGCCCTTTGTGGTGGCAATCTAGTTTATCGTATACCTTTGTAGATCCCTGTTCAGGTCCTCCGACTCTTACATATGCGGCATGATAAACCATTTTTCCTTCAGTATCCCTCCTACCATATGCTACATCTTCAGCCAAGTCCACATCCTATGTAGGATGTAGTACACAAATGGTCTGTTCTCTGTCATCCCTTCCCAGATGTGACACAAGTGTGACACTGTCAGACACAGCAGTGCATGCGTATTGGTCAGGCTATCTTGCTACGCAATGTCTACCCATTCAGACACAGTTTCAGGTCAACGTGCTCAGCCACACCTACAATGCTTTGCACCACCAGGGCCACCACCATCTCTTCTTTCAACACACATGGTCCTCTGGTGTGCATCACTTGCATTCACTCCAGGAGTTTGGGTTGCCTGCCATGGTCCCTACCATGGCAGGCAACGCCTGTGTGCTCTCACACCCCATGGCGGGACAGCTGCATGGAATGTAGATTCATGCTGGTGGCTGTACATGTGGCTCTTCACATGTTCCTTCACATACCCCACATCTGAGCCCCATCTCAGGTAAGCAGTTTCTACTCTAACAAGGCCATACCATTCCATTGCTTATCAATCCTGATTTGGATGCATGGGCCTAAGTGAGGTATAATGGCCTCAATGTGCAAGATGGACTGCATTGTCACAGTCAGGTTGGGCAGGGTTCAATAGTCCATTAATGATGGGTTGTTCCAGTCCATGTATTTGCCTCTGTACTGTGGGAATTGGTCTACAATCCACTACAAGTCCTAGTATGCAAAGTGAAACTGGACTGGTGCTGCACAACACACATGGAAGGGACCATCTTGATGGAGGTGGACTGAGCTGTGCAACATGTAACTGGGCTGTGTGACTTACATTTGTTGTTTAAAGGTACATGAGACAGATGTTACCCTTTGCCTTGCACGCAGCATGTCAGGGCCCTGGACAGAGCTAACTGCACTGCGCAACATGTACTTTTTGCCTACTTTGCCCCTTGCTGCGACTTACCCTGCAGGTCCTCTTCAGTGTATGGCACTCTAGATTTGCTTGTATATAGCATCAGCACAACTTTCATCACATTCACCACTCTTCATCACTATTCGCTTCTCACTGCTCCATTCTCATCCATTCTCATTGGAGCACCCCTGTTGTAATGCAATATCTGTTATAGTGATGATAAAGGTCAACAGTGGATAAATCCATTTGGATTGTTGGAAAACGATTTTCTTTTTTAAAATAATTTGTTTTCAGTGTATAACTTGCCTTGGAAGTATAGGCTTATAATTCCTCAGAGGGGACCACTGTCTTTGTAGTTTTCTGGTTAACCGTGAGCATTATTGTCATATTAGAGGGATTCTTGGTGTTATGGCAAACATCCATGGCATGTGATCATAATGCTTGTACATTTAAAGCAGATTCTGTTCATGTGAATCATTTGTATATGTGCGTACTTGATCAAATTAAAATGGGTGTTTTCATAACAAAACCTACTTTTCTTTGCCCAAATTAGGAGAGGTCATTGAAAGAAACATATGTTTATTTTCAGAAACTGATATACTTATGAAGACAAAATGATTGCAATTCCAGAACATAATTATAACTGATATCTTTATGATAATTCATGCTGAGTTGGAGAGACTTGTTGCTGTGGTTAAATCCTTTGGGCCATAGAGTGCATTCTGCTTGAGCTTGTATTTCCTTAGTCATGTGGCGGCATTTCATATTGATAATGCATTTCCTGTCATTTATGCTAGAATTTGTAGGTGATCTTTAGCATATTATTACCGGATGTGATCACTATTGTATATGAGGAAATTTTCTTAGTTGCTCAGGGTGATTTTGCTTGAGCAGAAGTAGCTCTAAGTACAGATATGTTTGGAGACCCCTGCACTATATCAAGGTTGATAATATCGACCTACAAAAAATATTGCATCTCATTTATGTCCTACCACAACATTCTCCAAGTAACTGTATATTTATTTGCAATGCAAAATCTCGATGTAGCTGGATGCAGCTAATGCAATATTTTTGTCATGCACTTCAATGCATGAGATAATTGGTCAGGGCAATTAGGGCCTGATGTACCATGTATGGAGTCACCAAGAATTTAGCATAATGCTGCAATGCCAAACAATCCTATTTTTTGCACTGCAATGTATATAACTACCTTTCCCAATGCAAAACGTCCATTAGGAAGCATTTGCTGAATTCTTGCCACAGTGGAGAGGTGTGGCTCACTGGTTAGAGGCGGCAGATCCGCAAGCAGAGAATCGGCCAGGGACCAGGGTTCAATTCCCGACGCGGCAGGGTCGTGGACCAGGGTCAAAACGGACTCGATAATTCTCGCCTCGGTACCTACTCTAACCAGGAACACACTCGGCAACTCTGGGCATTAGCTTGCCTCATCTCCACAACGGCCCCCCACATTCGCCGGGGATGCCTGGTTTCACCTTGGAGATACCCAGGAGGGACCATCTCACAGGGATAGCCAGGACGGGTTCCCCAGCGGTCTACAGCGCCACGACGCCTCAGGGCAGCAGTGCGCTTTACAAGACACATACATTTACATTTAAATGATGTAAGATTACTTCTGTGAATCCTTCTGATCGACTGCAAATGCAGGCAAGGAAGCATGGGGACAGCAGAACCCCATCCCTAGATTCCCATTCATAAAATGCTGACATTGCGGCTCGTATCCTAAAAAGAGGCATGAGTAGAAATAATTTGCTCCTGAAAACCAGAGTCACTCTGCGGACCCAAATGACTGAGCCCATATAGTCAAATAATATGTACTGCTCTCAGTTTTCTATTGGTGTCTTTAGTAAAGTAAACAAAACTAAACATTCTAAATCACCTTATGTATGAACACATTAAGACACTGTAGTTGACTAATACAAAGTGTGTTTCTAATCTGATTTCATGCATCTTCAATCCCCAAAACCAATACGTTACTCCACCCAAGCAACTACTGGATAACAGAGTTAAATCAAAATGTTAGAGAAAAAATATGTACTTTTTGTCCTGTTTCAAAGGATACAAGAATCGGTTTTAAACCATTAATTGCTAGGACTTCCAACAAACTCCTTCTACCCCCCCCCCCCCCCCACCCCGGTGCTGAGCCCTTTTTTGGCTATTTGGGGTAGATCCTACTTAGAGCTCCATAACTTGTTTTTCTACAAAAGGCCTCCACACCTGTTAGAAATGGGGGTCTCTAGTTGGCAGAGGTGGGTACATTTGTCCAAATAGGGACCCTTGCTTCTAGTCAGGGTACGAACTTCAGACAACCCCTGCTCACCCCCTCTGTAGCTTGGCACGAGCAGACAGGCTTATCCCAAACGCAATAGGTAAAGTATTTGTACTCAAAACACACAGTAACAGGGGCGTAACACAGGCCCCCGCAGCCCCCGCGTTGCAGGGGGGGGCCCGCTCTCCAGGGGCCCCCTCACTTTATTTATCATGAATTAAACAGTGCGCAGTGTGCACGTTCACAGTACACAATAAGGAGCTATGCCTAGAATTAGCAGAGACCAGACAATCATACTCAAAGGTCCGCACAATCAATCCAGTCAGGATGGGTGGGAAAGATTGTGAGGATCCAGGGAGTTGCAAACCATTACACATTACTCTGTCAAGGGCCCAAGTAAACGCGAGCGACTACAGTTTTTATCAGTACCACTGCAAGGAATAGCAGTATTTCGAAGGACTGTGTGTGCCCGGTGGAGAGGTAATGTTGGAATTTACTGTTTATTAAGTTATTAGGCAGGACTTAAGAAGGTTGTAAGTTTCCAGTTTAACATAGGCAAATGATATATTGAAGCTCGCGTTCTCGCAGTGCGTCATAATAAACAATGTGCTCAAGAAATAAAGAACAGTCATAAGCTTAAGTGTTCACACAGGGACAGAAAGTATACAATACACAGTATTACTGGCAAAAACACAGATCAGGCTTGTACAGTACAAAAAGAGAGTAGTGGTTTGTGTTGTTCATATCTGGAACAACAGGCAGAAACAGGCTGAAAATAAACCTGGTGGTGCACGTTAAATAACTCAATGAGGTACAAAGAAGATTTTAAATTGAAGAACATGTTTGCCGGTTGGGTAAAGTGGGTATTGTCTAAAGTGGTAGGTAAGGAAAACAAGGCATGGCATTTTGGGAAGCAAAATATGAAATAGCAGCTGCTCCCTCAAAAACATACGATTCTGCAGATAGGCACTGTTGATTCTTTTTATGGGTCTCGTGCATCTGTGTCGTCTTTGAAGAGCCTTCCTAGTGATCTACTACAGCGAATCTTGTTGCAACAAGTAGAGTTCATAAAGTAGGGTTTCAAGTAGTCACTTGAAGAGCAATAACTTATTCAGGTGGCGGAAAGACATCCCTTTTTCTCACATCCAGAATAGCACCGATAAAAATTTTGGAGTTAATTTTCAACACTGGTTCTTTTATTGTGTAGATCAATCCATATATTAGTATCTAGCCTACAAGTATTAGACCTAAACAAGTAACACTGTTAGTGATCTGATAACAAGCTAATCTTAAACCTCATGGCTATCCCAAACTCCAGGGTTATGCGGTTTTTCGTTATTCCATAAAAAACCCTCATTCACATTAAATGGTTCATGGGGCGGTATATCTTGATTCTCCGCCTGATTTTCGAAAAACGTGACAGCATCATCATTGGGTTTCCTTTTTATGCTTCCTCCACCCAGAGGGAACCACTGGATATTACAGTAGTGATCAGAGATAAAACAATTGTGAAGTGCTCGTGTTAAGTGAAAAGTTATTAAAAAAGGCGAATTCCTCATGCTACCTGGACTACGTTTTATTTTGTCTGGAGCAAGGGAAAAGAATAAAAAATGGTGGTGTGCAGACAGGGCATGTAATGAGTCCACTACACAGTCAGTCCGAGTGATTGGTCGACATGTTTCAGCCCTTTAATCGCCCCAAAGGGTCGGGGGGCTTTCTTCAGGACCTAAAGAACGTATGGTGGGTGGTGAAAATGGGTATTTTCCAAAATCAAATTAGGAGTTCAATTATCATTCTGTAGAGCTCCAAAAAAGGAAGACAGCGTCAGCACAAGTCGGGCAGCCTGCACAATCCCGCAGTAGATACGCGTCCGTATTTAATCACCGAAGCCTTGAATATAAGCCTTCTAAGGTAACACCTTTTTTGGAGCTCTACAGAATGATAATTGAACTCCTAATTTGATTATTATGTTTATGTTTATTATTAAACTGTGTTAGTGCGCATTGGTAGATCTGTTGCTACAAGGAATCTCACTGGTTACTACAGTAAGCAAGGTTATTAGTGTTGTTTTGCCAACTGTAATTGTGCTTGGATTTATGATTTTATAACTGTATACTAGATGATTAAAATTTTGCAAAGCTTATGCTCAATATAGTTAGGCTTTTGTTGGTTTTGGTGACAAGCAGTTGATAAATTCTGTAGACTTGATTGATTCATTGGGACACTTTGTTTAAAGCCATAGGTCAAATCTGTTGTGAACGCACAAATCAGGTACACTTACTTGTCTGTTAATGAGAGACTGCATCAAACTCAGTTGCAGAGGTATATTTATTTAAGTTTAAGTCTGAGAGTTACACAGCATTCGGCTTCCAAGTATACTCTGCCACACACAGCTGGTGCAATCCATTTATACCGTTTAAATATATGTAAGTCAAGCTAAAAGAAAACAGTGTCAGGAATCTTATCAAAGCATGAATATATTCTTACAGTACTAAGGACGGGTGTGGTTTCAACATCTGCTCTTTGTCGTCCTTTCTTATGTTCCTCTTATCTACCTGATATCCTTCAGTTCATGGAAACGAAAGGGGAGTTCACATAAATAAACAGTTCATTAACTTTTACCCTCCTCGGCCTAAGTGCAAAAGCCAGTTTTTGTAATGCTGCATGGCTTATGAACTAACAGTAAAAACACAACATGATGAACAGTTGCTCAATATAACATTTATGCTCCTACAAACCACCCTTTGAACAACTGGGTTTCCCTCTTTCTCATTAGAACTTTGAGAAAGACAATATAGAGGCATTTCATTTAAATGTTGGAGGTTTTAAATCAAAATATGCCAGATTTTTGGGCAGTAGGGAAAAGTGGTAGGTGGTGGCCCAGGCCGCTGGGGAGGGGAGGGGCCCTTCATGAGTTTTGCAGGAGGGCCCCCTCAAGTTTTGATACGCCACTGCACAGTAATACAGTGATAACACCACAAATGGACCCAACACCAATTTAGGAAATATAAAGTGTTTTTATCTAAATTCAACAAGACCAAAATGACAAAAATCCAACATATATGTAATAAGAATATGACTTCAAAAAGTTTTTTAAAACTTGGTCTATAGAAAACTATGGATGCGTAATTTCTACCTGTAGATGTGTCAAAATTCACAAGGCAAAACAGCCACAGAAATGGGAAGCGTCGAGAAACAAAGAGACGCATCAGTTCCTGAGACCTTGGGGAGGCGATGCAATAGTTCTGCTGCAAGCAGGAGAAGTGATACTTCGATTCCGGTCTGTAGGGGGAAGTGATGCATCGACTCCAAGACGATTCTGGTCCGCGGGTGATGCGTCTGGAAAACTTGCCGCATAGGTGCGATGCGTGGAAATCTGGGATGCGTCACCGATCGATGCGGTGGCGACAAGCAGAGCTGCGTCCGTTTCTTTAGCCGCAACCACCAAGATGGGTCATTCCTTGCAGCCGCAACAGGCACTGCGTCGGTTCGGCAGCGGCACAGCGACGCGTGGAGTTTCTTTTCACACGTCAGAAAAACAGCCGCACGAAGGGCGATGCATCGATTTCTTCAGTTCTTCTTGTCTTCCAGCTCCCAGCAGCAGGGACAACCTCCAGCGGCCCACAACTGGAATAGGCACGTCCTGGCAGGTCAGAACTCTCAGCAACAAAGTTCAGGGGAGCTGGGGGTGAAGTCTTTGTGTCCCTGAGACTTCAGAACAGGAGGCCAGCACACACGGGCCCTTGGAGATCTTCTACAAGCAGGTTCAAACCAAAGTTTCAGTCTTTGTCCTTTCCTTGGCCGAAACAGCAACTGCAGGCCAACCCCACATAGCACACAGCAAAGGGACAGTACTCTTCCTTACAGCTCTTCAGCTCTTCTCCTTGGCAAAGGGTCCTCTTGAGTCCAGAAGTAACCTACATTTCTGGGGTTTAAGATCTACTTATACCCCATTTTGTCTTTGTTCTCTTTGTGCAAGGGTCTCTGATTCCAGTCCAAACCAGTTCTGTCCTCACTGGTGCAGTATGACCCCAGGGGGTGGAGACAGCATTGTGCAAGGGAGACAGGCCCCATTCAGATGCAAGTAAATCTCCTCGCACTACTTTAAATGCAACCAAGCCCCATTCAGCTCAGCTCTGAGTCATCCAGGAAGGGCCAGACACACCTCAACCCCTCCAGTGGCTGCCTAAAGTGAATGCACATCCCCAGCCCCTGTCACTCCAAAACCAGACAGTTAATCCACAAATAGGTAGAGACACACATAATGGTTAAACAAGAAAATGGCTATTTTCTAAAAGTGGCATTTTCAAACACAATTAAAAAAACATCTTTGCTAAAAGATGTGTTATTAAATTATGAGTGTAGAGAGCCTAAACTTTATTTCTCCATCTCTTCCCAATGGAAAGTTATACTTGGAAGATGTTACAAAGAACCTTCATTCTATCCTATGGGACAAATAGTCTTTCAATAGTGAAAAGCGAAATTGGTAGTATTTCACTATCAGGACATGTCACACACCAGTACATGTCCTATCTTTCACATACACTGCACCCTGCCCATGGGGGTACCTTGGGCCCACCATAGGGGTGTCTTACATATAAGAAAAGGGAAGGTTAGAGCCTGGCAAGTGGGTGCACTTGCTAGGTTGATATGGCAGTTTAAAACTGCACACAGACACTGCAGTGGTAGGTCTGAGATACCTTTTCAGGGCTACTCATGTGGGTGGCACAATCAGTGCTGCAGGCCCACTAGTAGCATTTGCTTTACAGGCACTGGCACACTGCACTTTAGTAGGGGCTTATCAGTAAATCAAATATGCCAATCATGTATAACCAATCATGATAACAATTTACACAGAGAGCCTATGCACTTTAGCACTGATTAGCAGTGGTAAAGTGGCCAGAGTCCTAACGCCAACAACCACAGGTCAGTAAAAAATAGGAGGAAATAGCAAATAATTTTGGGATAACACTGCAAAACGGGCCAAAACCAACAATGTCAAATGCTTGCACTTTTTTCCCAACATCCTGGGGTATTTTAAATGTGACCAGAGTTGGTGGATTTCCCAAGTGGGTGCCGATAAAATGGGCAAAATATATCTACATTTTAAGTTTTGGGAAAAAAGAAAAAAGTGTCTGTTTTGTTTTCCTAAAAATGAACGAAAGGTTTGCTGTGCTAAAGTCACCATCTTACCATTTTTCGTCCTCTGGTGAGGGTTCCCATTGACCTCTGTTTGATCCACTCCTGTCACAGGCACTAAGCCCAGCCACACAAGTGGTGCAATGTTTTTATCAGCACAAGTCGGGTAACGCTGTGTGGTAGGGATTTTAGGAGCTCGTGCAAATTCTGGAAGTTTCCATCACAGAAATGTTTGAGATTTGTACGGCATTGTTGGTAAGAAAACCTCATGGAATCTGCCCGAGCTGCACCATCCCGGAATCCTCTGGTTGTCTAGTTTTCAAAAATGTCTTTGATATTTAGGTTTCCATGAATGCCAGCTGAGCACGACCCCAAATCCGCAGCTGCCCCTATCGCTGATCTCTCCACATATCACTTTAGGGCCTTTTGTGTGTTGTTTTCGTGGTCCACAATTGAACCTGATACTTGTGCAGTAGCATTTACCTAAACATTTTGCTTTTTCCACCTGGGTTTTGCTCATTTTCTTGTGTGGCTTCAGAGCTCTAGATACTTTCCCATGGCGAATGCAGTGTGAAATGATGCGCGCGTTCCTACCTGGCACAATGTTCTAAACTTGCCTCCCGTCTGCCTTGTAGACTTGTGTGTGCGCACTTGCACCTATGATGCTCAGGACTATGTGTCCAGCCTGCTCTTGCAGGCCTGTGCCTGCACACTTGTACCTATGGTGTTCGGGACTGTGTTCAACCTGCCATTGCAGGCCTGTGGGTGCGCACTTAAACCCTCAGGGGCCTATTCACAGAACTAACTTAAGACAAAATCCTAAACTTACTACTTTTGGTATTCACAGAAGGCATTTAGTAGTAGTAAATTTAGGATTTTGGCTCAAGTTTGACTTAAGTCAAACTTAAGACAGACTTAAGAAAGACTTAAGACAGACTTAAGACAAACTTAAGACAGACTTAAGACAAACTTAAGACAAAATCCTAACTTAAGTCTGTCTTAAGTCTGTCTTAAGTTTGTCTGTCTTAAGTCTGTCTTCAGTTTGTCTTAAGTTTGTCTTAAGTCAAACTTAAGACAAAATCCTAACTTTACTACTACTAAATGCCTTCTGTGAATACCAAAAGTAATAAGTTTAGGATTTTGTCTTAAGTTAGTTCTGTGAATCGGGCCCTCAATGTTTAAACCCATATCCAGTCTGCCACTACAGACTTCTGTGAGTGCATTGGCACTGATGGTGCCAGGGTCTATGTGTCCAGCCTGCTATTGCAGGCCTGTGAGCGCATTAGCTCATGTGCGTTTTTGTAGTGTGGAATTAACACAGTGTGTTTTCCTAACTATGAGGCTTGCTAACATGGAGAAGTACTTGACATTACTTCGGGGTGCAACGGTGGATTGCAGTGGAGCAGGCTCATGATGTTTCCTATCAATGGATTCGCAGTGCCAACCCCTTTCTAATGGCAAAGGTGGTTTAGGCATAACTCGCTTATAAATGCCACTTATAGTTTATGGGCATTTCTTTGTTCTAAAACGTTTTGTGTGCCTGGGTGCCTACCACCAGTCGATACTGGAGGACAGGAGAGCACATCTGTGCATTCCCCAAAGGCATCTATAAGCCATGAGTATGACCTGAAACAGACCTCTGATATTTGAGGGCTAGGCAGAATAGATTAGTAGGGGAGGTTTTGACACTTTGTTTTGCAGGGCCGGATCATGGCCCCACCAAAGATTAAGATCTGTATTCCACAGCCCCATGCTAGACAGGCCTGAAATTTAGGAGAGACACCTGTGGTTCAAAGGGAAACTCCCTGAACCAACCCCAACTTCAAAGGCACACTTCAGTATAACTACTGGTGCCATGCTTCAGAAAACCAGAGATACGCTTGTGGGGAAGCAGGACTGGAGAACCCGGACTGCGTGGTGCACGGATTCAGACAAATCTGTTGTGCACATGGAACTGTCCGAATAGTGGCTGGCCTGGGCTGACGACCTGCTGAAGTGTGGCACCCTGAAGTGTGCTCTCCAAGGGCCTGTTGATGGGCATTCTGTTCTCTCAGAGATCTCAGGACTTCAAAGATCTCCTACGAAGGGCCTACACCATCTACCTGTGACATCTGGAGAACAGAGAACAGTGCCCTCGCAAGGGCTTACTTTGTCTGTTGAATCCCAACGGGCAGTGAGGCATGGGTGCTGGACTAAGTACTGTGACTGGAGACCTGATTGCCTAGTGCTGAGCCCCAGAAACCTTGCCTGCATCTAAGATGTGTGTTTCCTGTACTGCAGGAACCCTGACACTCATAAACATCTTATTCGTCATGAGTGGATTCACAGGTTGTAAGACCCTGCGTGGCCCATTTCATTGTTCGGGCGGCATCGCTTTTGTGCTTCAAGCCGACTGCCTACTTATTGCATGCAGTGTTCGATTCACAGAGTACTACCCTCGGAGGTGGGTGTGTACCCATAGTAGTGCCTCATTCTACCTCATATGCCTTGGCTAAACTTGCGCCCGTCTGGGTGACCGGACTGGTCTGGTGTAACCCAAATCAATATGCACCGGAATTGCCTTGCACAACCCATATCAAAGTGCACTAGTCATTGTGCCTTATTTGCAGGGAGGTACAGAATTTGGAACTCTTTATTGTGTGTGTCAGGATCTGTCAGCCTGAGCTGTAAGGCACCCCAACATGTGGCGTGGCAAGTACCTTAGCACAGTACTGCTTTGTTGATTCGAAATAATGGCGCCCCTCAGCATGTGCCAGTACCTTGGCTTGGTACTGCTTTGGTGACTTAGAAAAGTAGCAGAAATTGGCACAGCGGACCATTCCACACTGTATGAATGCTCTGAACGTGTGCATGGTGCTTAGTGTTGCACTGTCTGCACTGTGAAGGCTTTGTTGCTATGTCTTGCCACCAGAACTCTATGGCATGCGCTGATTGGGGAGATTATGCTATCCTACACTGTAATGGCGCTATGTGTAGCATCTAGCATTAGCCTAAACTAATGTCACTGTTTGCATTGTAGTTGTTCCATGGCCTGCGTTACATGCATGTACTCTTGAGCCCTGACAACAGTCTATGAAAATGACTCCCCAAACGGTGAATTATTCTTTAATGCGCAACATCTCCAATGCCTAATAGTTGTGCCAGTGTCTGAAGCAACACCTGTAGATCCCCCATACAGGTACCTGATGGGGTGCCTCCTGCATCCAAGAGGCTCCCCAGCATTAATCCCCATTCATCATGCTCCCTTCCTGACCCTCATCTCGGCAGACCAACTGGCCTCTCCTCGCCTGGCCCCTCGCGACGACATCGTGGCACCAGGGAGTAGCAAGAGAGATTGACTGGGCTAGGTAAACTCTTCCAAAACAGTTATGAAATGGGTCAAGAGTCTGCATGACTCCCTTGTGTTCTAAGACCTGTGTGTGACTTCCTGAGTGGCGACCAAACCCCAGTTGTTTACATCTACCTCTTAATTAAACTTGTTATTTTCTCCACCTACTTCCGTGAATTTTCCACCCGGGGTTAAGGACAGACATGGTGAACTGGAGAGCGAGGGAGGTTTGGAACGCGGGGTTTGAACAGTCTTATCAATTGACCACCTGAGTATCAGTGCACCACATTAGGGTGCTGCGTGCGTATGAGTGCAAGAATGTTCTGTACAGACTAGGGCTGGTATCAGTGGCACTGTGTAGCAGCCCAGAGTGAGTGTGTGGGGGAGTGACACTGTGTGCCCTGCCGGTGTTTAATAGCATTGGCCAGCGGTGTGGTTTTATCTGCGTGGCCCCAGCCCCCGGTGCTGCTAAAAAATGGCCTTGTTTCCTGAATGTACATGTTTCTGATTTCTTTGTGACCAAGGGTGCCCCCTATAACTGTGTGGGATTGAATTATAAGAATTGTTGGGGTGGGCCTGGAGTCTATATTGTATTGCACCGCATAAGGGTGCTGGGTGGGGGGTTTAGATTAGGAATTGTCCCCAGAGTGCATATTCTTGATATTATCACAACACAAGTGGGCCTAGTACATCTAGTAATATTTCCAGGTGTGATTTATGCCCAAAAGTACCTGATGTTCACGTTGTACTGATTATATACTTGTGTTGAATACAAACAATTTTTCCACATACGTCTTGTGTGAAGTCTCTTTTGTACCACGCAGGGTATTTGATGTGAGTGAGTGCTGTGCCAATGCTTTACACGTTGCCTCTGCGATGAGCCTGACTGCTCAGTGCCAAGCTACCCAATGGTAAGCACAGGCTATACAGCGAGTGTAATTACCTGCCCTTGACAGGAGTGGTAGATTCTGCCTGGCAGGATCATCATCTCAGCCAATCAGAAAATACTGCTTTCAATATCCACCCAACCAAGTTAGGTACCTGTTGTTATTGGGAGATGTGGGGAAACTCACAATGGTACGAAATGTGTGGCTCCTCACAGATTCCTGAATTTTTCCTCACAGACTTCAGGAAAATGTGTGTTTTAGGCAACGTTTGAGGTTTTCAGGGTGTTGGAGCTAAGAAAATGTAGTTGGATCCACCCAAAGCACACCAACATGGACTCCTCTGTTTCTCTTGTTAGCTAGTGCTCTAGGACTGTATTAGGTAATGGCATAAGCATAGATTCTCTTTCAGAATTCTTATGTGTTGTGGTTTAATGTTATGTCAGTTGGGGCAAGGTCCAGACAGTGCAGCCACCACAGCAGTTTTCCAAGCGCTTGGTTCTATCCCCCTGGTGCTGTCATCCTTACTGAAGATTTATTTTCAGCGTGTTTCAACATAGAGCACTGGATGATGTATACTAGCGCTGAATGCACCCTGTGTTTTATGGCATTATGAGCGCTGAATGCCATGTGCATTTTAGAAAACATAGGATTTCGACTTTGTTTCCCTTGAGAGGAACTGTGGCCCTTCAAAGAAGCTGAACGCACATTTGAACAACCTTACTTACCTTTTTGGGAGGGAGGGGGGCAAGCCATTTGTGTATGAAAAAGGACGCTTTATTAAAACAGGTGCATATTACAAAATAACCAACTGCCTTTCAAAACTGAAGCTTCACTATACATCGAATAGCTGACCCCTGATCCCCCCCTGCCCCTACGATCCCCTCAAAAATTCCCCCACCCTGGCATTAACATAACAACAACATTACACAGTATTGCAGTTAAAACATTTTTCCCCCAATGACACCCCGTTTCCTACCTGCCTTCCTGCAACTGTAACTAACAAACGTCTATCCTGAAACTTAGACTACCTGCCTACCCTTTTCCTGCCCCTGCTCACAAACTTCCAATACTTAACAAAAACCTGTGCCAACTCTGGCCAACGTTTCAAAACCCCGCCACCCAGGAATAAGGGGGGTACGGCCACTACTGCCTAGCCCCTTTTTTTCTGCCCCCCGTCCTGTAGGCCTCTTACTTTCTAGGGTGGCTCTTAACTTTTAACGTCCTGACTAACACCTCCCTAATTTCCAACAAATAAAGGTCCATCCCCACCCATGACAAGTAGACCCTGTCTCCTCTAAAAAAATTCCACTGAATCAAAACGAATGTTCCTGTGGGCCATTCTACCAAAACTCCGTTCCCTGCAACAATTAGACATCTCCGTATTAAGCTTCCTCCTGGCTCTGTCCACTGCTCCTGGATTAACTGCCCATGCCAGACCCGGCGGGGCACAAACTGAGTCCATACCACAAAACATCCTGACCAGTGTTGTTTAATAAGTGCTGAGGCTCTCTTCATGCTTCTCATCCGAACTATGCCCTTCTCCCTACACAAATCGTTTTCACCCAAATGTATGACCAAAATGTCCGGACAACAACCCCCAACTAGCAGACCGTTAAGGCAAGGAATCAGCTCCTTCCACAACATGCCCCCTTTTCCTCTCCATAACACTTTAAACAGTTTATCATGAAAACCAAGATTCTGTCTGAAATAACTTTCTCGTGCTTGTCCGTGAGTCCACTTCATGAAGGAGTGTCCCACAACCCAGATTGACATTTCCAACGAAAGGGGCCGGCCACCAAACCTGAAACCATTGCGTGAACTTATGCATTGTTAACAACCGCGCTAAATGTCTTATCCCTGCTGCGCAAGTATCGCTTATAACAATCCGAGGACCACCTCCCAAGCGCATGATATCACCCTGTCCCCATCCTCTATTGCTTGCTTCAGATGCTTCCTCAATCCGGAAAGAGTGTGTCCCACAACCTGCACCGTCTATGCCCAAAGTCTTTAGTGCCTTCCTCAGCACCGCTAACAGTTGGAAGGCTGTAACTCTTTTCCCATTCACATGCACAAAAACTGACTCCCCGATATCCTTGGATGCTACTCAGCAGTGAAGCCCCCATCTATAAGGGCAAGTAAGCTTAGGCAGTGGAGCCTGCGACAACATCCATTTTCCTTTGCCCTTCTTATCTGTTTTGGACTTTCTTAACCATATATGTAGCCCCGCATCGCGTGAGACCACATCTTCCCACCCAATCCCCCCACTCCTTCTGTCCCCTAACAACTCCAACACTCTAAATGCACCAAAAAACATCCACACCATCAATGTGGAAAACAGGCATGACTCAAAAGCATCCGTGCAAATCCTTGGCAAAAACTGTATTACTCTGTTGAGTAACTGCCTGACCGGATTCAGCTGGCCACGCTCCCTGGCTGACCCTTCTAGCATCCTTGCACCCAAGGCACCCGCTGAAGGCGTGTAACCCCAGAGCAATTTACCCATGAATGCAATTCCCACTAATTTCCCAGCAATTGACACCCTGGATAAGTCTTTTTCAATCATATCAAGAATAAACTGAATCACATCGTCCCCTAGCTGTAACTTATTTGAGCGATGCTGCGCACCTGACAGCAAAAACTCCTTCCAGGCAGGGTTATAAGCTATCCTACTAGACTTAGCCAGTGATCCTACCACCAGTTGGTGCATCCTGTGCTGCCTACATAACACAACTGCTGCGGCATGAGCGTCGGGATCCTGTCAGCGTCCTTGGCTAACCCACGGAATCTCCCCCACTGTGAACGAGACAAAGCATCCACTATGTCATTGTCCACTCCTGGGACGTGCAGTGCTCTAGACGCCTTATCATGACGCAAACAAGCTAGGACAAAGACTCTCAGCAACTTTAGCACTTGTTCGTCCCTTGCTGACTGACGGTTCACAGTCTCTACAACCGCCATATTATCAACTCTAAAAGTCACCTTCCTATGTGCGAGCTGACTACCCCACAGTGTCACTGCCACAACTAAGGGGAAGAACTCCAGAAATGCAATGGACCTACCCCTTCCATTCCATTCTGTCGGCCACTGCTCGGCGGCACACCGCTTCTCTGGCCAGTAAAGGCCAAAACCTTTGCTGCCTGCTGCATCTGAAAATATCTGCACATCCCAAATGAGATCCCCTTCCCATGCCAGTGGAATGCCTTTGAAAGTTTGCAGAAATACTCTCCACATTCTCAGATGTTCTTTTACTCCTGCAGAGAGAAGCACATGATGATGAGGCAATCTTCTCCCTACTAATGCCCTTCCTTGCCTCCTGCAAAAGGTTCTCCCTACTCTCACTACCCTACATGCAAAATTGAGATGTCCTAGCAAGGCCTGTATCTCTTTGACCGCTACTTTTTCCCGTGCCAGCATGGCATTAAGCAATTCCAGCATTTTAGCCCTTTTCTTATCCGGAAACCGGGCTTGCATTTTTATGGAGTCAATCTCAATTCCAAGAAAAGACAGTGCCACGCTGGGGCCCATCGTCTTTTCGGGTGCCAATGGCACTCCCAACTCCTCTGTCAGCTCTTTGAAGTTTTCCAGGGCCACCTGGCAATCCGTGGCGCCGAAGGTTCCAACAAAGAAAAGATCACCCAAGTAATGGGTCACTAACATGTGCCCCGTCCTTTTTCAAAACAACCACTGCAGAAAGGTGCTAAAACACACAAACCATGCACATGACATAGAACAGCCCATCGGTAATGCCTTGTCCACGTACCATTCACCATTGAAATGGATACCCAGAAGATCCCAATCATCTGGATGGATTGGAAGCAAACAGAAAGCCAATTTTATGTTGAATTTTGCCATTTCCGCCGTTGCGCCCGCCGTCACTACCAGTGACATGTCCACATTAACTGACGAGTAAGAAACAGTGGCTTCCTTTTCATCGATGAAATAATTCACCGAGCACCCTGTTGGCCATCATAAATGCTAAATAAGCCGGAATTGTCCAGGTTGTTTCTTGGGCACCAGCCCAATTGGTGACACAATCAAATTGTCCAGAGGCCAATTCATTCGACCCCAGGCCCGAGTGGGCAAGACCTCTTTGCTGGCCCCAGCGGAACGAGCGACGGACGCGCTGCTCCTCCCGTGGGCCCCACCCTCGAGCACTTTTGCCGGAGCCACGGAATGCACACGAGGCTCTGGCGCGTCTGGGGATAACAGGGCCACTCTATGATTGTAAAAGCGGCCCCTGGCATTCACCGCTTTCCCCTTTCCCCTTGGGGATGTGGAGGCCACGACGACGGCAGCTGGCACCCCCGCAGAAGCGTGCCGAGGAGGGAGAGAAAACGCTGCAGCCGCCGGCATCAGCATACAAGGCGGCCCTTCTCGCTCAGCAGGCGCACCACTTTGAGAACCTTATAATCCTGCATAATTACCTAAACTCGCTAACCTATGGCTAATTGACAAGCCAAGAAAACTATCACTAGCTACCCTGCTGCCAGCCACCAGGTCACCAAAACCTAAAATGGTGGCTGGCATATCCCCTCATAGGCTTATATAATCATTGGGCTACTTGGGCTATAACTGAGCTACGCCTAAAAAAGCCCAAAACCACAAAATGGCCGATCCGGCCAACTCAAACCCCTCCCAAACTGCCCGGTGGGGGCAGACCTCACTATGTTGGGTTGCCCCCCCAAACCCCCCTTTTCCTGCGGTAATGTTCTTCAAGCTCTTGATCCCTCGAACATTTGTGTTTGCAGCAATTGGTTGTCAGTTTTGTTCTTCATTATCTACTTCCTATGCTTTCCGACAAAGATTGCCTACAATGTTTTCTATGGTTGAGCTAACACTGCAACCTACTGGCACTTATTGTGGTTGTTCAGTGACCAGCACACTATTGCATGGCTGGTGTTTTCAGTGATTAGCATACTATCCTGTGCTGATTTTACAGTGATTGGCACACTGCTTATTTTGTTTCTTTTCATCTTCTTTATGGCCAAATGTTCATTGTTTGCATTCTTATCATAATGTTTTCAGGGTACAACTGTTTATTGTGGTTCTTAATTTTGTTGTTGTTGTTGTTTGCTCTTTCCTTATCCCATTTTCTCATCTCGTGGTGTATAGCCTTGTGTTAAAACATATTTACCATGATGCAAGCAGTCACACCCCCTGCTCCATTTTTACAGGAACCGGGCAATCCTCCTTTACAATGGAGAATTTGGTTCAGATCTTTCAATGACTACTTGGGAGCCATTGAGGGGTTGAAATTTAAGCCTGACAGAAAACATAATTTGTTAGACTATTATATAGGCATTGAAGGCCAAATTTGTTTCCAATCATTTACCTGAATATGTGTGCAATGAGGATGAGGAGTATGATGAGTTTGAGGTGGCTGTGAAAGAGTTGGAAATTTATTTTGAAGGGAATGGAAGATCAATTTGGTTGTATGATGGCACAACTTTTTCACTCGAGTGCAAGCTCCGAATGGATCCATTGACACCTATGTTTCAGCTCTTAAGGTACTAGCTGTGTATTGTGAATTTGAAGGTTTTATTTTCCGACTCATTAGCGTTCAAATCGTTTCAAGATGTTATTCTAAAAAAATCCAACAAAGATTATTGGCCTGCAAAAATCCATCTCTGGATGAAGAAATAGAGATTGCAAAACAATATTTAGTCTTCTCTTGACGATTATAAACAATTAGAATTGGATAAATCGGCAAATTGTGTAGCTAAAGTAACACAAATTAATCCGCACAATAATCAAATACAGCATACGTCTTTCAATAAACAGTCAGGTTCACAACAATCTAATGTGGGGTTTAACAGAGGCAAAACGTCTGCTCATGGCATGCACAAACCTATTTGGTATCGGTGTGGTTCACCTTCACGTGTCTCATTTTAAGAATTGTGCAGCCATAACCCAAGAATGTTGGAAATGTAAGAAGATTGTACATGTTGGGAAAGTGTGGAGGAGGGAGTAAATGAGTAGGTGTAAGAAGCGTTACTGTGGATGATGGAGATGACATGTCCAGCAAAGTAAAGGAATTAGTACTCTCTGTAGATTGTATTGAGATCAGTAGTCTCCATAGCAACAAGTACAGTGATCCGAAGGTTAACATTGTGATTGATGGCATTGAAATTCCTTTATTGGTTGATTCTGAAGCCAGAATTACTATTATTTCAAATGATAAATACAAGGAATGTTGGGCAGACAAAGGGCTGCTGCCTTCTGACTTCATAACAACAGCATTTAAGGGCAGCAGAATTGACTTGGTTGGTTACTTCTGGGCAAATGTATACGTTGAGACTAAAACTATCAAGGGCAAGGTGTATGTTGCGTATAAATGAATTAATGTTCTGGGTTGGTGGTATCAGGAAGATTTCATTGTATTAATCAGACCTGGACACAAGTATCCAGTAACACTGGCCAGTTCTGTAGTGGATGTTGAATTGAAAAACAAATTACAAAGAGGTTTTAAAAAAATATTTTTGGGATAAACTAAAAGTGAAGCACACGCTCTGAAATGTACCTGTAAAGCACAAGCTCTGAAATGTACCTCATAGCGTGATGAGTGAACTCTCTGCTATTTTAGGTTCAAATTTCTTTATTAACTTTTAGTATGATGAGCTATTGAGCACAATACAATTGCGAGATTTCACAGGGGACGAGGCCCAAGGGCAAATTTATGACATCATATTTCCAAATTAAATAAAAAGATATAACTAAGACAATAAAAAAACAACATTAGTCCCCCCCCACCCTATTTCACTTCTTGATATGTATTGTGCAAATTGCTAATCCACATTACGAGGTTGTGTCTAGGTTGGAACTTCCATCAGTCGCAGGAGGCATAGATATTTTGGGCATGTCAAGTTTTGGAATTTTTGGGATAGGTTTGACAAGGGGCCCCATAGTTTCCCAAAGAAGGCTCCTTGGCCTGTAAGTGTTAGGGAGATTCTCCCAATACCCAGGATATGCCATAGACAGTGTAACCATCCCCTGTGCGTGGGCGTTTGTGTAGTACCCCAGTGCGATAGTATGTTCTGGATTGCAGCCCCTAAGGCTCGGCCAGTTTGTCTGCTCCGCATAGATTTTAGGGGATAGGTGAGGGGATTGGGTAGGCCTAGCAAGGTGTATGAGGGGAATCTTGTGATCTGCGTTTGAAGGTGTGAGTCTATGTCATCAAGTATCTGCGTCCAGAAGGCCTGAAGCCGGGGGCAATCCCAGGGGAGATGCACCAAGGAGCCTTGTGCTCCACACCATCTCCAGCAGTCAGCGCTGCGGCTGGGGTTCATTTTGTGCAGATGAGAGGTTGTGACATACCAGTAAGAAGCAACCGTGGTAAGGTTTTCGGTAAGCGATATGTTGCATGCTTTATGTCTAGCCCTGTAGTAGATATCTGTGCAGTCTTGATCTCTCAGTTATCTTCCCAAGTCTCGCTCCCACCTATGTTGACCAGCCCTATATATGTGCCTGTTATGTTGTATCAGAAAGGAATACCGGTCTGATGTGAGCCGCGTCACAGAGGTTTTAGCAAGGAGCCAATTTTCAAATGACGTGAAGTGCCGAAGAACATTGGGCTTGTTATCGGGATGTAGTAATTAGTGGCGTAGTTGCAAATAAGGTAGTCTTTCAGACTCTGGGATGTTAAAGTCCGCGCGTAATTGGTGGAATGGAAGAATCCCTTTCTCATCAAACATATGGCACATAGAGCGGCACTCCATTTGTTGCCATGCTGCAAACACATTTGGGTCAAGTCTGCGTTATCGAACAGCGGTGTAATAGGGGAGGGGAAGGTTGTAAGGCTACACCCAGCGCTGCTTTGATCCCAGGCTTCTATTGTTGCTAGCATGATTGGGGAGCGGTACAGGTTTTGCCGTCTCTGTGCCCAGGGTAGAAAAGGGACTTTCCAGAGGGATGTACCTGCCACCGCCCTGTCTTGAGACAGCCAATCCTTTTCTGATTCCGATTGGTACCATTCCACTAAATATCTCATTTGGGCAGCCCTGTAGTAAGAGTGCAAGTCCGGTATGCCCAGTCCCCCCAACCGGGGCGGGAAATAGCTAAGCCTTTTTTTCATCCAGGGTTTCTTCCCCATCCAGATATATTGCATTATCACCTATTGAAGTTGGGTAAGCATTCCCTTTGGCCGAGTTAGTGGGAGAGTGTGGAATAAGTAGAGTATCTGGGGGAGGATGGTCATTTTTACTGCTGCGATCCGGCCTAGCCAAGATATTTGTGTCTCTATCGGCTCAATTCAATCCAGACCTGGCTGCATAGGGATTGATAGTTTATCAAGGAGGTCAGCTGGAGCATGGGCGCTAACCTAATCCCCAGGTATAGAAGGGTAATGCTCAACCACCGGAGGGGGTGTTGTGTTTTGAGGTTATTTACCAACTCTGGAGGTAAGGAAAGGTTTAGGGCCTGTGACCTTTGTACATTAACCCAGAATCTCGAGGCCCAACCAAAGTCATCCTGTTCGGCCAAGAATACTGGTAGAGCGCTGATTGGGTGGCCTAGTGTCATCAACACATCATCAGCAAATAGGCTAATGGTGTGTTGTTCACCCCCAAAAACTGCCTCAGTGATCTGGGGGTTGTCCTGGATCTTTTGGGCCAGTGGCTCCATGTATAGAGCAAACAACAGAGGTGATAGCGGGCACCCTTGACGTGCACCTTTATTGATTTTAAAGGGGGCAGAGGTATGGCCATTGACCCGAACCATTGCTGTTTGCGAGTATTAACAATTTAGGATACTGAATTTCTCACCGAGACCAAAAGAGGGTGAGGACCCGTTCCAGAAATAGCCACTGCACTCTATTAAAGGCCTTTTCTGTGTCCATTGTTAACAGCATGAGCTCACTTTGAGCTTGCGGTGCTTTCTCTATGATGTGTAGATTACGCTTGGTGTTGTCACCAGCCTGTCCTTGAGTAATAAACCCGGCCTGGTCTAAGTTGACGATGGAGGGCATGTGTGCGTTTAGTCAACTAGCTAGAATACCTGTGAACAATTTAAGGTCCGAGAACAGCAAAGAGACAGGCCGGTATGAGCCACACTGATGCTTATCTTTGCCCGATTTAGATATTACAATAATAGATGCCATGAGCATTCTGAATGGTATCCTACAAGGTGTAGTAAAATAATTAAATAATCTAGCGAGGATGGGGGTAAGAACGTGACAAAAGGTTTTGTAGAAAATACAGGAGAATCCGTCTGGCCCTGGTGCTTTTGCCTTCTTTAGTTGAGAGATGGCCAAAAATACCCTCTTCCGGCCGGATATCTTCATCTAGAGCCTCTGTTTGGTCTGGTGTGAGTCGTGATGTGTGTGCTGATTGTAGGTAGGTATCGCTAGCAGCTGGGTCGAGGGATTGGTCTGTGCACAAGTGTTCATAGAAACCCCTAAAGGTACCTTCTATATCCATATCTTAAGTGACGTGCCCTTTGTCGCTGATGTTTATTGATTGAACACTAGATGTTTGCCGTTGTGCACACAGTTTACTAGCAAGGAGGTGTCCGCATTAGTCTACCCCGACATAATAGGAATGGCAAGGACGGAGCGCTGCGTATTCCACCCAATTTAAGTCTAGACTGTCGAATTGTGATCGAAGTGCTGTCAGTTGGCGCCAGAGCCTTGGCGCACTGGTTCACTGTTGAACGTGCTCTACCTCCCTAATCTGAGTGGAGAGATCGTCACTCTTCTGTTTCTGAAGCTTATTATCAGCCGTGGATATAATTCCCCCTGATAACTGCTTTAAGGGCTTCCCAAAGTGTTGCTATAGAAACTTTGTGCATGGCGTTCAAGGCGAGTTAGGTGGTTATAGCATTTTGAATTTGAGAGATTACCACGGGCGATGTAGCAGTGTGTCACGTAGCCTCCAGTGGTGGTGTGGCGGGGCCTCTACCAGGGTCGATAGTGTGAGGGTGACAGCCAAGTGGTCCGAGAGCGACATTGGGAGGATCTCACATTCAGTAAGGAGGAGCTGTATGTTCCTCGTGCCGAGGAGATACTCTAGTATAGCGTACGTCTTGTGTGTATGCAAGTAAAAGGTGTAGTCACGTGTGTTAGGATGGGACTCTCTCCACAAATCTCCTATTCCTAGATCTCTCATCCATTCTTTCCCATTCCCGGACATTGCCCCAGTTTGACCATGTCTCTGTGCTGACCTATCCATATCAGCATCCAAGACCAAGCTCAGGATCCCCCCAATCAACACCCCTATCTCTTCGGCTGTGAGAACATCCCCCAGTGCTGTATGGAGGAGAGCTCCTTGTCCCTCATTTGGCGCATATGTAGACCCCACTATAAAGGGTCAGTCTCCTATTGTGAATTTATAGTTGAGGAGTTTACCCTTTACCTCCACCACTTTATGCCCAACTTTCCCCTGAAAGGAGTGTGCAACCAGGATTGCTACTCCTGCCTTCTTTGTAGAGGTGGAGGAAAAGAAATGGTGTTGGAACACGTGAGAGTGCATTCAGTGGTAATCACTGGGAAGGAGTTGTGTCTCCTGGAGTAGGCATATATCTGCTCCAGTATTCTCAAGATATGAAGGGACCGCTTTGCGTGTAATGGAGTTTTTGAGGCCCTTCACGTTGAGGGTAAGTACCTTAGTGATAGCTGTTGACATTAGGACTGTTTGGAAGGTGTGGAGCTAGTTCCTGAGTGTGCAAACTGCAGGTGGGCAGGTTAACCTCTAGAGTGGTATCCTTTCATGGCATCTTGTATGTAATGTGTTAGGCTCTCAGTGGAAACATGCGTGAACCCCTAATAAAACAACCCAACTCAAAACATCTAATAAGTTGAAACATGTAAATAGTTAGCCCTAAAATGGGCGATTGTCTCTCAGTTCTGGGAGTCAAAAATAGAGGGTTGAAGTGTGGCCAAGGTCCCACCCCCGCCCCACCCCACCCAGCCAAACTGCAGTAGAATAGGTGCCAGTTCCTCTACGGGCCACTTGTCTGGGCCAGGACTTCAGGGATGGATTGCAGTACTGCCTTTTGACCATCTGCTATCTCTTCAGGATCCAGGCAGTTTATACCTCTCTCTGTCCCACGGTTTTTCCCTTGGAGTCTTCGTCATCTCGAGTAGGGGGAGGTGGGTGTGGGCGGGCGATCCTCCTGCTGAGAATCGATGCCCAGAATTTGACATGTTTCAGTTAAAGATCTCAATTGATAAAGCTTCCCTTCTAAGCGGAAGACAATGCGGAGGCCCTAGAGAGCCCACGGCAAGATGGCTGCACTCATCCTTCATTTATCCTGCAATAAAACTTCCATCCCGAACAACCACGCGAGACATTAGGTACAGGAACATAACAAGTGCGATCACAGCTTAATAGAAAGGCAAGTTGGTGCCAGATAGCAGTGAAAAATGCTGTACAAGGAGGCCACAACCAGGCAGACTACGGCACAAAATGGCAGTGGCATAGCCTGGGCATCCTGGTGGTGGTGCCAGGAAAAGAGCCCCAGTTGCTGGAGCTTGTTCCCTGGGCTCCTTCTGCCGATGCACAGCTGCTGAGAACGAGAGCTGCGGGGCAAGAGAGCGGTGTTGCTCTGGAAGAGAGCGAAGTCACCCCGGGGGCGGAACCGCTGGGCTACAAAAAGTGAGGGAGTAGAGATGGTCCCAGCCAGCAGAGACTGATAGTAGTGAGGCACTGCACAAAGAGGAGACGTTGTGCCGCCAGGTCGCGAGCGACTGACAGACATTGGCACAGAACTGCCGGCAGAAAACAGGAAGCAGCAAAGATAATCAGGAGGTGAGTGGCAAGGAAGCAAGGGCTCTGTGTTCAATTTTGTTGCAGCGTCAAACATTTGGTTACTGCCACCCCAGACATGATTCCAGTTTTGTCTCCTGAAAAGGTATGGCAAAGAATTGCTGTTGTTTTTCTGGGACCATTTCATGTGTTGCCGCACAATATGAAATATTTTGTGGTGATGATTGATCATCTCTCCAGGTGGGTGGAAGTATGTGGAGTGGCAGAACCCAATACTAAGGCTGTTATAAAAATTTTAAATTATGTTTTTACCAGAGAGGGTGTGCCTGAAAAAGGTTTAACCGGCAATGGCATGCAATGTACTTCTTCTGCCATGTCGGAATTTTTAAAGAGGTATGGTATAAACATCTACGCATGCCATTCTATCATCCTCAAGCGAATGGCAAAGTAGCGATAGGGTGTTAGTGGAATGTGTGCAAAGTGCCATGAAATCTAGAAAGGATTGTGAAGTGGCGATCAGAGATTTAGTGTGGGCTTACAGATCTACTCCTTGTTTGGTCACAGGAAAAGTTGCATTTGAACTTTTGAGGGGGAGAAAGGTCACTTCTTCTTTATGTCAGTTTTGGAAAATGGTAATAAAAGACCAGAGTTATAATGTCAATGTGGCTTGTGGATAAGCTACAAGAATGAGTGATGTCTTCAGCATTGCAAGATTTTAAAGAAGCAAAATTCTTAAACAGCCATCCAACAGGAAAATTAAGTTTGCAATAGGTAATCGGGTACACCTCAAAGAGTCTTTTGTGCTCAAAAAAGGCTCTGCAAAGTTTTGCGATCCTGTCAGCATTATTGGCATTACAGTTGTTTCTGATGGTCAATGGTGAAACATGGGGAGAGTGGCTATAATCAGAAAAACTGAGATGATGGGGTTGGATTCTGGATCTGAAAGTCACAGCAGCAGCAGTCAAAATGATCAGAAATCTGCACTAAGAAGAAGCACCAGAGTTTGCAGATTACCCAGAAAGTATGTGTATTTAATTAAATATGCCTCAAGTGTGATTACAGTCATGTACATAGAATTCTTTTTATTACACATTCAATGGTTGTTACTTCATCTATTTGTATAAAAAATTATTCATTTTGTTCCCTTTTTATTGTTTTTTTCACATTCATTTCTTTCTCTTTCTCCTGTTTTCTTTGGGCTTTTTTTATAGGAAAAGAGGAAGATGTGTGGAATCCTCTATCCTCTATTTCTCTTGTTAGCTAGTGCTCAGGAACTATATCAGGTAATGGCATTAGCATAGATTATTTTTCAGAATTCTTATGTGTTGTGGTTGAATTGTTTGTCAGTTGGGGATGTTGTGCCGAAGATTATGTTTAATAAACTACTTCAAGATGTCCTGGATTTGAGTCTGTTTTGACACTACAAGTCCCCTGGTATCTAGTTTTCAGAACTTTCTGGGTCTGATATGTTCTCCCGGGTGGTAGCCTACCCAAGCCCAAAGTGAAGCCATTCACTTTTGTAAGTGGTACAATTTGGGGAGTTAGCCACACTCTCCTAGCCCATATCTAAAACCGACACCCAAAAGAATCAAATGTCCTCTCGCTTGTCATTGGGATGGGATTCTTTAATACGCAGAGTAACAGAAAGACTGACTCTATAGGGGTGAGTGTGGGGCCTGATGTTAAAATGCATTCTTGCCATACAGTGGGAGTTTTGCCATCCCGGGTGCATATTGGGACAAACCACCTATCTGCCCCCAGGGGGAGAGAGACACTTTTGCCCCTTCTGGGTCACTGGTATGACTCGATGTCAAGATAGGCCGCCCGCTTTGTGTTTGTTTTGGTGCTGTTTTGTAATCCTTGGTGTTCAGTGGGCTTTCTACTCCATGGGGGTAGATTGTGGGTAAAAACCTCTATCCAGATTCAAGGGGGCAGAAAGCCTATTAGGTCACAAGGTGGGGGAGAGCACAGATCCGTGCTAGAGGGAGGCATCCCATGGAGGTAGATTGGGGTAATCACCAGCACTCCAGGGGGGTACACAGACTGTCAGCATATTTTTGGGGGGTTGTCGACATGCCCATGCCCTTGATGGCTAGCCCCACCCCTATATTTTTATACTAATCTCTGGTGTCTAATGGGCTTTCTGGGGGGTAGAAAGACTTTCAGCATAATATGTGGGTTAATGGCAGCATGGCCATTCCGATAGTGGGCAGCTCCCACCATTATATGTCATATTAAAATGTCCTTGGTGTCAAGTGGGCTTTTGCCCCCCAGGAGAACATATAGGGGGTAATCGAGCCATCTGCTCCCCCAATGGGGGAAGGGACAGAAAGACTGTCAGCCTCATTTTTAGGGGGTGGGGGCATGGCCATACCCATAAAGGGCAGCCCCCAACACTATATTTTTTTAATTTTAACCCTGGTATCTAATGTGCTCTTTGACCCGACCCCTCCCCCGGGGCAGATCGGTGGCAGCATGGCCATTCCCATAGTGGGCAGCTCCCACCATTATATGTCCTATTAAAATGTCCTTGGTGTCTAGTGGGCTTTTGCCCCCCAGGAGAACATATAGGGGGTAATCGAGCCATCTGCTCCCCCAATGGGGGAGGAGACAGAAAGACTGTCAGCCTATTTTTTAGGGGGGGTGGGTGCATGGCCATAGCCATAGAGGGCAGCACCCAACCCAATATTTTTTTAATTATAACCCTGGTATCTAATGGGCTCTCCGCCCCCCCCCCCCCCCCCCCCGGGGCAGATCGGTGGTAATTACTCTGATTCTTCCCCTGGGGTGGCAGAAAGACTGATATTGTATTGGGTGGGGAGAGCACAAGCCATTGTCCAGTGTGCAGTGCCTCTAAAATGTTGGCTGGGTCAGGAGAAGCCCCATCCAGGCAGAAAACACTGCTGCAGTCAAGGGCAGGTGATTACACACACTGTACAACCCATGCTCAGGCTTGGGTAGCTTGGCACTGAGCAGTCAGGCATCCTTCAAAACCAATGAGTAAACCAAGAGCACAGTAAACACATATTATGAAACAAAAGAGAGACTTTACACTTGACGTCAAGCAATATTGTTTACATTCAACTCACACATTAAACAATGCAACATAAGGATCATGGAATCTTGTGCAGGAATCACCTTTGGTAATGTACAAGCAGAACTAGCCCATTTTCGTGTTGATCTGATCTCGACAATATGAACAAAGGGGCAAAGTCCAATTCAAATTCCCCAAACACAAACACACAACACCCTTATGTGGTATGACATGTTGTCAGCCCCGGCCCATCTGCACAATCCTAACAATGCAATATCACACTGCTCTATGGTGCACCCTGGGCTACAACAATATCAGTTATAGAACTCGCTCCCTTTGTAGATTGATGTGGTGCTCCATGACGACAGGGGACGTTACGCGGTCTTGGTGGGAAGGATGGAGGGCAAAGTGGTTGTATTTGTGTCAGTGTACGTCCCGCCGGGGCTGCAGTCGACTACCTTTGCGGACCTGGGGCGCCTCCTCCTTGGCCTTCCGGGGGGGATTCTGGTGGTGGGGGGGGATTTTAATGCGGTGGTTTCCGGGACTGTGGATCGTCACCCCCCTAGGGACCTCCCCCGGGCCCAAGCGTGGCTTTCTGGTCTATTGGACACTTTGGGGTTGGTGGACTGCTGGCGTTTAAATCATCCCACGCAACTACAGTATACCTTCCATTCGGGGGCCCATGGTAGTCTCTCACGACTAGATTATGTCCTGGTCCCGGCGGCCTATGTTGGGAGGGTGGGAGAGGTGCGCCATTTGGCACGGGGTATCTCGGACCATTCCCCGCTCCTGTTACACCTGGATCTTTTTCCGAGGGGTGAGGGTAGGGTGGTCCCGATCAATCCCTGGTACCTGCGCGACCCCACCATTCGCGCAGAATTGATTAAATCCCTCCAGCGCTATTTTGACGAGAATGTGGGGTCCGTGCCCTCGGCTGTCTCACTGTGGGAGGCATTCAAGACAGTACTACGAGGAGAGGCCCTGTCCCTTATTTCCCACACCCGGGGGCGCGAGCGGGAGGAGGTGACCCGGGTGGAAGCTGAGATAGCCGAGTTGGAGGGTAATCTAGAATGTGGGGTGACGGATGCCGTATTACATGTTCTCCAACTCAAACAAGCGGCCTATAGGGCCCTCGTCACGGAGGCGGCCAGGGGCCTCAGTAGAGAGCAACAGGGGAGACTGTATGATGTGGGTGATAAGGCTGGTAAATTGAATGCGTGGCTGGACAAAAAGGAGAGAGCGAGTCGTGTAGTCCCGCTGATTGAGACGACGGACGGTGTGTGTGTGACTGAGCCGGAAGAAATTGTCTCCTGCTTCGCGGATTATTTCCGTGGGGTCTATTCCCCGGTGTCTTCCCGCTCTGAAGAGGACTCCCGTGCCCTGCTCAGGGATATCGCGCTGCCTTCCCTTTCGGAGGAGGACAGAGTGTCGTTGGACGCCCCTCCAACCTCCGACGAAATCGCCCTCGCCATACGTTCGGTCGCTTCCGGCAAGGCCATGGGTCCTAATGGTCTCCCCATCCAGTTGTACAAGTTGCGACCGGATACGCTGGCACCACATCTCCGATCGATGTTCCTGGAAGCTCACTCGGTGGGCTCCCTCCCGCTGGACCAGCGTCTGGCTACAATCGTGGTTATCCACAAGGAGGGGAGACCTCGGGACCGGGTTACATCCTATCGGCCCATTTCGCTACTGAACGCGGAGCCCAAAATTCTCGCCAAGGTCCTGGCCAATCGGCTGGTCGGCGTGGTGGGCGAACTGGTTCACCAGGATCAGTCCGGCTTTATTCCCCAGCGTAACACGGCCCTTAACTTGCGGCGTTTGCATGGGGTACTCGCACGTGTTCAGCACATACGTGAGCCGGCCATTTTGGCGTCCTTGGACGCCACTATGGCGTTTGACACGCTTGAGTGGCCATACATCTGGGTGATGCTTGCGAAGTTTGGCTTTGGCGCAGGGTTCATCAGTTGGGTCAAATTGCTGTATTCAGGCCCATTGGCGCAGGTGGTGGTGAACGGTAGAGTATCGGCTCCGTTTGAGTTGGGCCGGGGCACGCGACAGGGCTGCCCCTTATCGCCGCTACTTTTTGCGCTTGCCTTGGAGCCCCTGGCGGAGTGGCTGCGGTGGGAGCCTTCCATCCGTGGTCTCCGCTGGACCCCCGAGTATGAGGACCGCGTATCCCTATACGCTGATGACATCCTTCTGTACCTAGCTTCCCCACGTAAATCACTGATAGTACTGGTTGATGTTTTACATTCATTTGGTCGTAACTCCGGTCTTGTCATCAACTGGGCTAAATCGTGCGTGTATGTTCTCTCTGGGGAGGCTCCTATTCTCCCGCGGGGCTGTCCGATCCAGATCGCCCCGCAGGGATTTCGGTACCTGGGTGTCTTCATTACTCTGGACCCGGAGGCCCGGTATGAACGGAACTTGCTTCCCCCCCTCCAGCGCCTGAAGGTAGACGTCGCACGCTGGCGGCGCCTGCCGCTTTCGCCGCTCGGCCGGGCGGCATTGTTTAAGATGATGTCTCTGCCGCGTTTCCTGTACGCTTTGCAGAACACCATGGATCTCGTCCCAACGCGCTACTTCCGTGAGGTGGAGAGTTTGCAGCGCCGCCTGTTCTGGGACGGGAGGCCGCGTATCGCCCGTGCGAAGCTGACGCTCCCATGGTATGATGGAGGGATCGCCCCCCCGGATATCAAACGGTACTATTGGGCCTCCCAGCTGGCTGCGATTAATCACGGCCTGTACGGGCCCGCCTTAAACCCGGCATATGAAATGGATAAGATGCTGCTCCCGGGTGGGGACTATAATCGAGCGCTCTACTCCGGCGCGCCCGACGCTCGGCTGACCGGCCCCACGCGCGTCATGGTGCGTGTGTGGCACGCGGCCAATGCGGCGATGGGGTGGAAGGACCGTCTGACCCGGGCAACACCACTATACGCGTCCGAGCGGTTGGGCTCCCTGTGGACCTCGAAGGGCTTCGAGAAGTGGGACATGATAGGCATCAGTAAAGTGGGGGATCTCTGGACGAGGGGAGGATTCAAAACGTTCGAGACGCTGCAGACGGAATTCCAGTTGCATGATAGGGAGTACTTTCGGTATTTGCAGATCCGTCATGCACTGGGCTCCGTCTTCCCGGACGTTGCATCCATCCCGGAGTATTCCCCCCTGGAGGATAGAGTGCTGGATGGACATGTTCCGGACAGCACAATCTCACTGATCTACAAAAAACTGATCAATGACCGCTCAGGATTGCTGACTGCCCTTCGCGAGGCTTGGGTTGCCGATGGACTGGAGCTGGACGACGAGGACTGGACCTCTGCGGTGGCCTCCCCGAAAGAGGTGGCCATACCGGCCCGCCTTCGCTTCGTCCAGCTCAAGATACTCCACAGAGTCTACATGACGGGGCCAGGGCTCCTGCATATGGGCTATGCTGTGGACGGGTTGTGTAAGCGTGGGTGTGGTGCTTTGGGGACCTTTCTGCATATACTGTGGGAATGCCCGGAGGTGGAGCGATTCTGGCGTGGTGTGCATGAGGTCCTGCGTGTGGTTACGCATGTGGTGCTGCTACCCGAAGCGAGGAGATGCCTGTTGAATGTGTGGGAACCTGCTGACTACTCGGCGCCACAGACGTGGTGGGTGACTCTGGGATATATGGTGGCCAAGCGTGATATTGCTCAACTGTGGGGATCCCAGAGGTCCCCGACTGTCTCGGCCTGGAAGGAACATATGGACTGGTGCATGTTTCGGGAAAAGGTGGTGTATGTGGCGAGAGGTAAGCCTGGGACATGGGTGAAAGTATGGGGCCCCTGGAACGCCTACCGCGGGGGGATTTGTGCTCCGCCGTTATTGCCCGATCTGTCGCCGGCCCCATCCCCCTAGCCGACCCCTCTTCCGTCGCTCCGGGCATTGAGTTTACCCAGCCCTAGTCCTGATTTCTTCCCCTTATTGATACTCCCATGGACTGGTAGGGTCCCCCTTCTAGGGGAGCACATGCTGCTAGTTCTGACTGTGGATTGCCTTATGGGTTTGTTCTTTTGGTTGTTCTTTCAGTTTAAAATGAAACCGTATAGTGTGGTCCGGATGGTGTTGCTATCAACGCTGTTAACTCCTGTGCTTCTTCCTCAGCCGCAATGCACGCTCTACAATGTGTATCATATGCTCCTTTTGTTTACTAGCGGCCGGCCGGAAGGTTGTAGGCCCATCTTTGTATATTTTTATGTGTTTTGTAATAAACGGTTTAAAAAAAAACAAAAAAAAACAATATCAGTTATATGTACATACACAGAATTATAACACTTTTAGCAGCACCGTGGGACAAGGCCATGCGGGTAAACCCAATGTTGAGAGGTAAAGTACTTTTGGCACAAGATTCACATATAAACCAACACGGTTCACAGAAAGTCACTCCCACACACACACTCACTTTGCACCGCTACACAATGTGACAAGTACCAGCTGGTTGTTTTTATACTTTCCCTCACGTACACAGCCAACACCCTAATGCAGTGCCACTGATACCAAGCAGGTCAATAGGTACCCCTCCGCAGACCCCATGGCTTCAAACCTCCCTCCACTCTCCAGTTCACCCCTACTATCCCAGAAACCCTTGATGGAAGTTCACCAGCCCCTACCTCCGGACATAAGGTCACTCATGGCTGAGGTCACACCTCGTCTGGAACCCCAGAAAGCAGGTGGGGATAGACAGTAAGCATAAACAAGAGTCGGATGTAAACAAGGGGGGTCTTGCAACCACTCAGGAAGTTCCCCACCAAGTTGCGAAGCAGAAACAGGCTGAGAGCAGCAATTTGTTTCAATGTTTCAAACAGGGGTCCTCCAGGGTCTTCTGTCACTAGCCCGGTTCTGCAAATCACAGGGGCATCACACAGTCTCTTGAGCTGCTCCTGAACATTTTTAGAAGCGTCTCTCCGGCCTAGTCAAATCCTCTCACTCCTACCTGGTGCCACAAACTCTCTGGAAAAGCCAGTTGGGGGAGGGCAGTTGGTCCACTGTGATGGGGGCCAGTGAGGGAGCAAGTAGCGAATGGGGAAAAACCAACAGGGGAGCCTCCCAGCTTAAGTGGGCACCCTGTCAGTTACACATTGATCCTTGTGCCCCGATAATCTGGGCACAGGGTCTGGCGCACAATGAGATGACTAACACCAGACACCTCAACAATTCCATACCTCCCTGGGAATGAGGCACTAGGTCTATCATACCTTGATGTCAGTTGCACCAGACAGTTTCAGTCACACACAGGCACAAATTCCGCAATGTCTCACAAGGTCTGCAATGGTTGTGTCCCCCCACCTCCGAGGGTGGCAACCGGTGAATCCAGCACTGCAAACAATGAGCATGCTGTCGGTGTGGTGCAGGAGATAAATGCCGCACAGTTAAAGCGTGCCACCTTGGATCCTGCAACCAGTGAATCTGCTCACCACCAACAAGACGGTTATGCGTGCTGAGGTTCCAGCAGAACAGGAACTCCTTCACGATAGATGTGGGCAACTTCTTGAGCTCTATACTAGACACTCTAGACTCTAGGCACAATTCTGTAGTTCCAAGCTCACAACACACTGTCCAGCTTTCAGCATGCGATGTGGGCACTCAGGGGGCAAAACTCTCCAGATGACACCCGCAGATGGTGTGGGCCCCTCGTAGGAGATCTTTCATGTCCCTGAAACCTCCAACAGAACAGGAGACCAGCCGACTGGTACTTGGGATGAGGTTACATTTTGATCTCCTATTTACACCAGAATGCATAGGCATGTGCACACATTTCCCACAATCTTGGAAAGGGGTCACATGGATGAAGGGGGGTGTGGTATTGACATTTTTGAGAACAGGGTTCAGTCTCAGGTGCAAATGTATGTGTTAGCACAGTTTGGAGGTACATTTGGTGCAGAAATCTGTAGCTCAAATGGTAATTCGGAGTGCCTGTATAATAGAGGTTCTAGACCACTGCCCATCTTCCATACTTCATTGTCTTTCAGCAGAAGTTGCATAGACGATAGACATGCTTCGGAAAGACTATAAAGTTTTCACTAAAGCTATACGCACTCTGAGAAGTGGGAAACGTGCCATACTGCACCTGCTCTATATGCTAGGGAAACCTTCATTGTGTATGTCAGTGCTAAGAACAAGAATCTGTGGTAATCTGTCTGTGTGTGTGTGTGTGTGTGAATGAAGCTTGCTCTTTTATCTGCTCTGTGTGTTGTCATTATATATGATGTGTGTTAGACCTGTCAGCCCTTTGGGTGGTCCCTCCTCATCATTATTTATTTTGTGTTTCCTGACCACTCGAGCCAAGCTACCACAGTGTGTTCGGGGAGTCCACCACCACCTTGCGGAGTGGGAGCTGGCAGTTGGCACCTGACTGGTGAAGAGAGAGGAGCACAACAGTGAAGGAGGAAGGAGTGAAGCAAGTAGGATAAGTTTCTTCTGTCTTCTTCCCACACAGGGCTATAGGCTGGGATCCATCAGTAGGGACAAGTATCAAGGGTGGGTTTATGGACCCCACTCCAGGCACAAGTTTCCAACTGCCAACTGCCTCTCTTATCCTCCCAACATAAATTGGTGTTCAGTGGTGGGATAGAGCTGTGCCTACATATACTCAACAATAACTGTGGGTAGTCCATAGGCCTACACCGGGAGTTTTCTCAAAGCGGCCTTCCTGATTGTGGGTTTTTGTTTTTTCCAAATTTACTCTGGTGGTGGGAGGAGGTATTATTAAAGGTACCCCCCTGCATAGTTACTGCACAAAACCTGTCCTCTAACCTGAGTGGGCAAGATGGAGTTTGTACTAGAAAATCTAGAAACGTACACTGTGGCCCAACTCAGGGAGTTTTGCCAGCGGGAGGGGGTGTACTGTCCCCCAGGAGCAAAGAAGGGTGCACTCCAAACCAGCTTAAGGGCTTGGGGGGAGGCACGCCGAGAAAGCAAGGCTGAGGAGGAAGACAGGGATGGAGAGCCTGACCCCGAGGGGGCTGAGACGTACCAACCTGAGGTGGGGAACCTGTCAGCAGGGCCCAGGACACTTTCTAGGAAGGGCAGCACTGTCTCTAGCGGGGGCTTATCCAGCGTGGAGTTAGCAGATCGGAGAGAGAAAAGACAGCTCACATGGGATTTAGCAAAGCTGGAGAAGGAGAAGGAGGAACAGAGGTTGGCTCATGAGACGGAGAAAGAGAGGATGGCTCATGAGATAAGACTGAAAGAGATAGAGCTTCAGATCCTAAGAATTGGGGCACCAACTGTTCCTAATGGTGGCAGCAAAGACCAAGAAATCACCAGGGAATCCAAACCTTACCTGCCAAAGGACATAGTAGCTAGCTATGGGGCGGGTGACGACATCGCCAAGTGGCTAGCAGCCTATGAGGTCTCGTTGAGGGCCCATGGGGTTCCAGTGAAGTATTGGGGAGGAGGATTGTATAGGTACATGCCTCCAGCTGGTAGGGATGCTTTATTGGCCCTCGAAGAGGATGAGCAGACCCACTACCCCACCATGAAGCTGGCGCTCATCAGAAAGTTTGGACTAACACCTGAAAAGTACAGACAGAAGTTCAGGGGTAGTCACAAACTGGGCACACAGAATTGGGTGGACTTCCTGGACTATGCAAAGAAGGCACTGGAAGGTTGGATTCAGGGCAGTGAAGTAAGGAACTACGAGGAGCTGTTTGACCTAGTACTGAAGGAACACCTACTCGAGAAATGTTTCCCTGAACTGCGGCAACACCTGGTGGATAGCAAGCTGACCAGTCCCCGGAAGCTTGCTGAGGAGGCGGACATTTGGGCTAGTACCCGGGTGTCCACAAGGGGGACTGGAGGGGATACTCAAAAGGCCGGACCGGGCGCCCCCCAGAAGAAAGAGGGAGGGGAAAAGAAAAAGGAGTTCTCCAAAGGCCCCCAAAATAACTTCCAAGGGAAGGGAACAGGATTCACCTCTAAGGCTAACCCACCCAGAAACCCTAATCCTGGCCAGAGTCAGCAGCCAAGGGTTGTCCATTGCTACGAGTGTGGTGGCGTTGGACACTATAAAGGAGACCCGAAGTGTCAGAAACGATCACCCCCTCCCACTGGAGGAAAGACCCCCGGAGTAGCTAGTGTAGTGCTCGGGGAGGAGATGCCCTTAACTAAGGGAAGGGAGTGGGCGGGTGTCACTTTAGTGTCCCTGGGAGAACGGGAGATGGTTCCTAAGATCCAGGTGCCCGCAAATACCGCAAAGTATGGGCAGTGGATCACCATCAACGGCCAAAGAGGGGAGGCTCTGAGAGACACAGGAGCCAGTATGACTATGGTGCGTAGCCAGCTGGTGTCTCCAGAGCAGGTAATTCCCGATGTACTCCACCCAGCCGCGATGGCTGACGGCAGAACAGGTCACTATCCCGTGGCCGAGGTTCCCTTTGAATGGGGGGGGGGTTGCAGGTTCACTTCGAGTTGCCGTAAGCCCTGCCGTGCCAGTCGATTGTCTGCTGGGCAATGACATGGAGCACAACGCTTGGAAGGAGGTGGAATACCGGACTCACACCGAGATGCTGGGTACACCTGACTGGGCCTGTGTTAGCACAAGGTCCGCGACTACCCGAAGAGGGAGTTCATTCCGGCTGGAGCCTGGAACAAAGGCCCAGCCAGCTGCCAGTCAAGGGAAGAACCGAGGACAGGAGGAGCCTGCCTCGGCGTCTCCACCCCGTAGGACGGATAGGCCACCGGAGGTGGTGGGCCAGGAGTCTGCGGAGGGGGACGTTACCAACCTGGAGGACTTACCCATCCCGGCCGAGTGGCACGTGGAGGGAGGCCCGTCCAGGGAGGAATTCTGCCAGGGCCAGAGGGAGTGCCCTACCCTTGAGGGGCTGAGGCGACAGGCCGAAGCCCAGGCAGCAGGGAACGTTGAAGGGAACTACAGTGTTTACTGGGAGGATGGCCTCCTCTACAGTGAACCCAAGGCACCCCTACATGGATCGTCACGAGCCTTGGTAGTTCCTCAACGTTATCGAGCCTTCCTTTTAGAGTTGGCTCACGAGATACCATTGGCAGGACACCTGGGGCAAGACAAGACCTTCGCCCGTCTTGTCCCACACTTTTATTGGCCTCAGATGAAAGTGTCGTCCGATACCTACTGCCGGACATGTGTGTCTTGCCAAGCCAGTGGGAAAACAGGGGTGAAGCTGAAAGCTCCCCTGGAACCACTTCCTGTCGTTAGCACCCCCTTTGAAAGGGTGGGCATCGACATTGTGGGTCCGTTAGATCCGCCAACATCAGCTGGTCACAGGTTTATCCTGGTCCTGGTGGATCATGCCACACGGTACCCAGAGGCAATACCTCTGAGGACCATAACAGCACCTGTTGTGGCTAGGGCCCTGATGGGAATCTTTACCCGAGTGGGTTTTCCCAAGGAAGTTGTGTCCGACAGGGGGACCAACTTCATGTCAGCGTATATGCGGGCAATGTGGAAGGAGTGTGGAGTGACCTACCGGTTCACCACTCCTTACCACCCCCAGACCAATGGTCTGGTGGAGAGGTTTAACAAAACCTTGAAGGGCATGATCAGAAGTCTGCCTGAAAGCCTGCGGAGGAAATGGGACGTCCTCCTACCCTGTTTATTTTTTTCATACAGGGAAGTGCCACAGAAGGGAGTGGGCTTCAGCCCCTTCGAGCTTCTGTATGGGCACCCTGTACGTGGACCTCTTAACCTGGTGAGAGACGGATGGGAAAGAACTCCCAGAAAGCTCCCCCAGGATGTGGTGAGCTACATGCTGGCCTTCCGGAGCCAAATGGCTAAGTTGTGGAAGCAAGCTTCTGACAACTTGGAAGCCAGCCAAGCAGTAATGAAGGCGTGGTATGACCACAACGCTCACCCGGTGGAGTTGGAGCCTGGCCAGAAGGTGTGGGTGATCGAACCAGGAGAGCTTAGTGCCCTCCAGGATCGCTGGTCAGGACCCTTTGAGGTGTTGGAGAGGAAGGGTAAGGCTACCTACTTGGTGGACCTGAAGACCCCTCGTCAGCCCCTGCGGGTGCTGCATGCCAACCGCCTCAAACCCCACCACGAGAGGCCCGAAGTCATCTTGATGATGGTGACTGACGGAGGAGAGGACGTGGAAAGCGAGCCTCTCCCTGATCTGTTTGCGTCTCAGGAAAAGGATGGGTCGGTGGAGGGAGTGATTCTCTCCCCATCTCTAACTCCTGAACAGCAGGAGGACTGTCGCCAGGCCCTGGGGCAGTACTCTTCGTTGTTCTCCCTTGTCCCGGGTAGGACTCACCTGTGCGTCCATGACGTGGACACAGGAGACAGCCCACCTGTGAAGTCCAAGATCTACCGGATGTCAGACAAGGTGAAGGCCAGCATTCATAGTGAAGTCACTAAGATGCTGGAGCTAGGAGTGATTGAACCTTCTAGCAGCCCCTGGTCCAGTCCGGTGGTGTTAGTACCGAAAGCTGCACCACCGGGTGCCCAACCAGAACTGAGGTTCTGTGTGGACTACCGGGGACTGAATTCAGTGACAAAGACTGATGCACATCCGATCCCTAGGGCGGATGAATTAATTGACCGGCTGGGAGCTGCCCAATATCTAAGTACCTTTGACCTTACTTCGGGGTACTGGCAGATCTCTTTGACTGATGGAGCAAGGGAAAGGTCAGCCTTCTCCACGCCCAATGGCCACTACCAGTTCTGTGTGATGCCCTTTGGGCTCAAGAACGCACCTGCCACGTTTCAGCGCCTGGTAAACCAGATCCTCACCGGGATGGAGAGTTTCTCTGCTGCTTACCTGGATGACATAGCCGTCTTCAGTAACAGCTGGGAGGATCACTTGCGTCACCTGCAAGCTGTTCTCCAGGCCCTGAGACAAGCTGGATTGACGATCAAGGCCAGCAAGTGCCAGATCGGGCAGGGGTCGGTAGTGTACCTTGGACACTTGGTGGGTAGGGGAACGGTGCAACCCCTCCAGGCGAAGATCGAGGCCATCATGGCCTGGGAACCCCCCAAGACACAGACTGAGGTCCGAGCATTTTTGGGCCTCACGGGATACTATCGCCGCTTCGTGAAGGGGTACGGTACCATCGTAGCCCCCCTCACGGAGCTCACGTCCAAGAAACAACCTCGACGGGTAGTCTGGACGGAGGCTTGTCAGCAAGCCTTTGAGAAATTGAAGAAAGCCATGTGCGAGGCCCCGGTCTTAAGGGCCCCAGACTTTTCCAAGAAGTTCATTGTCCAGACAGATGCATCAGAACATGGCATTGGGGCAGTGTTATCGCAACTCAACGAAGAGGGTCTGGATCAACCCGTGGTCTTCCTATCCAGGAGACTACTTCCCAGGGAACAGAAGTGGAGTGCAATAGAGCGTGAAGCCTTTGCAGTGGTATGGGCTCTGAAGAAGTTGCGGCCATACCTGTTTGGCTCGCACTTCCTAGTTCAGACCGACCACAGACCCCTTCGTTGGCTGATGCAAATGAAGGGGGAGAATCCCAAGTTGTTGAGGTGGTCTATTTCCCTACAGGGGATGGACTTTCAGGTGGAACATCGGCCTGGAGTGGACCACGCCAATGCAGACGGTCTCTCAAGGTATTTCCGCCTTAGTGATGAGAACTCCCAAGGGGTTGGGTAGCTCTCCCCACTTTCAGCTGGGGGGGACGCGTGTTAGACCTGTCAGCCCTTTGGGTGGTCCCTCCTCATCATTATTTATTTTGTCCCACTTTTGCCTCAAACCCTGTTTGAATTTTTCCTTTTTGGGAACCACCAGACTTTTTCGTGTTGCTACAGATTCAGGGAGCCATTTTAGCTACCCCTGAAACTTCTGTCTGAGGGCCTGAAGCACAAAATGGTGGCCACCTGTGACATCACCAGCATCCACTGGAACCTACCAGCACCTTCCAGAACATTCCAGGAGATTCCAGAACTCTGTGACAGTTGGAGACCGTTTAGAATGTTGGGAGGATAAGAGAGGCAGTTGGCAGTTGGAGCTGGCAGTTGGCACCTGACTGGTGAAGAGAGAGGAGCACAACAGTGAAGGAGGAAGGAGTGAAGCAGCAGGGGTGGAAACTTGTGCCTGGAGTGGGGTCCATAAACCCACCCTTGATACTTGTCCCTACTGATGGATCCCAGCCTATAGCCCTGTGTGGGAAGAAGACAGAAGAAACTTATCCTAAGGACCTGGACAGCAGGAACAGGCCTTAGAACCAAGAAAGCAGCAAGATCCTGACCTGGAAACTGGTTTCCCTGGAGTCCGGCGTCGAGTAGCCTAAGACCTGGAGCCCGAGGTGGAGAAGCGGCGCTGACTGAAGTAGCAGACGTCGTACCCGGAGCCGCCTGAGGTCGTGAGAGGGCGCCGACGGAGGTCGTGAGGAATACCAGAGGTCGAGGAGGAAGTGAACCGAGGTCGAGCGAGCGGCGTCATCGGAGGAGTGAAGTCCGCCCTCCGGAGTCGTCGGAGACCGAGGTAGAGGAGCACCGGAGGTCGGGGGTGAGGATCGCACCCCGGAGTCGCCGGAAGTCGACATCGAGGCCAGGCCGGCCGACGTCATCGGAGCCGAGAGCGCCATCGGACCGGAGCCGCCCGAAGTCGACATCGTGAAGAGACTGCCCGACGCCGTCGAATCGGAGGTCGAGATCGAACCGAGGCCACCGACATCGGACCGGAACCGCCTGCCGGCGTCGTCAAAGAACTGACATTGTGCCGAGGCCGCCGAGACCGAACCGGAGCCGCCTCACGGCGTCGACACGACTCCAGCGGCGTCGGAACATCAGAAAAAGGGCAGTAAGTGGAGTAGAGGGCGCCTAAGGCCCTGTGGAGACCTGAGAGACTGCTCTAAGGGGCTAGGGAGGTGCTGAAACCAACCTGACTGTGCAAGGGGTGAACTGGGACTAACCTAGAGAGGTTGTGTGGAGAGAGAAAGCCAGGGCACTGGTATTCCCCCCTTTGATCTACCTCAGATTAGGCCTCAGCCTTGTCCCAGCCAGGGAGTAGCCCCCCTCAAGCCTTCCACAACCCTACAAGCTGTGCCTGGGCCCTATCAGCCCTTAAGAATTGAAGTGTCATCTGATTACATGAGTGTTGCTGTATACTTTTAATTATTTATTGGGGGTACTGTATTTATTGAATGTTTACCTATTTATTGCTGCACTATATTTATAGGTCCACAGGACTTGATGGTGTACAATATTTATTGGTACAGTATTTATTGCCTCAAAGTATTTAATTGTCTGTATATATTGCACTTGTATTTATGCCCTGTTATTTATGATCACCCCTATTTATTTCATCAAACAGCCAATATTTATTTGACCTGCACTAATTGAAACTTGTATATTGTGATTGACCTATTTATTTTTCCAATCAGCAACTAAGAGAAAAAGATAAAGAAAGAATATTTTCATAATTTTTACGGTGTAGAGTCGTTTTTGGAACGGATGCACGCATGGTTATTGTATGGGTATATTGTATGCTTAGCACTGCGCCTGTTTCCTGACCACTCGAGCCAAGCTACCACAGTGTGTTCGGGGAGTCCACCACCACCCTGCGGAGTGGGAGTGGGCGTTTCCAACAATGTGCATCCACACCTTTGAGTTATAGGGAAGCTTGCGCTGTGGAGGAGTACAATATACTTAGTTGTAAGAGAAGCTTGAATGAATGAAGCTTGTGAGGGAAGACTTCACTGTGGCTGTCTGTAATGTACCTGGTGTTTGTGTATGAGGGAAGCTTCCACTACAGACAGCTATATTATACCTACTCTGTATGAGTGAATATTGTCCTTCTGTGCCAGTGTTTGCATAGTCTGCCTGTATATTGGAAAGTTGCATTGCTGTGTGTGCTGTGATTGTGGTGAACATTAAGCTGCTGTATCTGAGAGAAGCTTTCATTGCCAATGCTAGTACTGTACCTGTTGCCTGTGTGCAGGAAGCTTGTACTGTGACTTCCTATAGTGTAGATGTTCTTGTATGTTAGAGAAGTCTATACTGCAGATACTGGTATTGTACCTTTTGTGTGTGAGAGAATAGCTGGGGTAGGGCAAAATGATGGTGTGCCTGTCTCCCATATCTCACAGATACTAATTGGCCTTAGACTGAATGGGGGCTCCATGAAGGATTGAGGGCCCCCTGTAATGGTGGGAGCTTCAAAGGCCGGCTTTCGCACAGGTGGCACCTGGTGCGATAAACCTTTTAGGTGCGACCGCCCCCCATTATGACCTCCTCCTCAGATTCCCTTACTACCACCCGGGCAAAAGTACCCCTCATCTCTCCATAGCACCTCTCTCAAATACATTTCGTTTGTGTTGAAGCGCTGGTAAAGGCTGGCCTTACTATTCCACTCAGCTATCCACATAAAATACATATCTGTTCTTTGACGCAGGCATATTAACCCGCTGCACTCCATTAGACAAAACCCAAATCTCTCTTTCTAGCAGGAATATTAATCACAAGAGATATCATGACATTTTTACTGCTGCCTGAAAGCTGGCTGTACAAGGAACTCTGCAGAAGGTGCTTTTAAATCCTCCGCTATTGCTAAACACAGCCCCAGCCCCCCAGGTCAGTGCCCCCCTCTCCAGGTCAGTGCACAAAAGCCGGCCCTTGGAGCTTCCTTGCACCGCATGGGCCGCAGGGCCTGTGTTACTCCCCTGGCTGTAGCACACTAGGTAACAACTTTGCTGCGCCTGCTCTTTTTGTAAAGTAAACTTTAACTGTGTTGTATAGTTCTTTCTGTAAGGTAAACGTACACTTCTACCTTTGCTGAACATGTTCTGCGAGTAAGTGAAGGGAAGCTCGAACAACAAATGCATGTCCTGTACATGCCCATAGTGCAGATATCGGCAACCCCCTGACTAGCTGTACAAAATAATCAGTTCAGACACATTTTGCTGGAAAACAGATTGCTGCTTGTTTATTTCATTCAAGAAGTATGCCAACGTGGTGGGTTAATTTACAGGCAATCCAAGGGCAGGCAGCGGTGACTGACCTAAGCTGCCCTGCCCACCTGATGAGCCAAACTGCACCATAGCCAACCCAATTGGTACTACCATTTTGGGGGGATTCTCCCCCTTAAATACCATGGACTACCAGTCCATAACTTTACTCGCGCCTTTTGAGGGGTGGAGTGTTGCAAGGCAAGCCCCCGGTTGCTTAGCCTAACAACTGCCCAAAGCGGGGTGCCTACGTTTTCATCCAGGGTCCTGCTGTAAAGACTCCTGAGGTTTGGCATAGGGCACCCCTATTGTGCTTCTGAATGGGTACGCCTATGTACCAATCGGTCTCCGGATCTCCTTGTAACTCCGCCTGCAACACAAATTCATGCATTAATACGTTCAATTCCTTTGCCCGGCATCCCACCTGCATGCAGGGTAAGCAGTTGGGAGGATGACAGCGTGTCTACCGGGGAACAAAGAACATGGCTAATGCATGGGGGCAGGTATAAATACCTGTGCCCAACCCACTGTGCGCAGGAAATGATGCTGCAAAGGCGTCGGACAAAGGAGGGATTCCCATGGTAAGGGGTCCCAGCAACTGGAGCTCGGGGATGTGCCTAAGGGGGCTGCCCTCTTGCAGGGCCCACTGCATGCGCACCGGGCAGCCGCAGTTGAGAAGAGAATCGTGCTCTGTAGTCACCACTGATGGACAGTCTATAAACTGGATGCCCAATAGTATTGTTCTGTTTGTGAGCTGTGCTTGCACTGTAGATGCTTTTCCTCAAAACATCTATATCTGTTCTGAGTAAGTGAAACTTGCACTCCAAACGTGGTACTGCTCGTGGAGTGTGTGAGCAGCCTGCTACTATACTTGTTATGTGTTAGGGCAGCTCTGGATGCCTGTGCTGTACCTGTTCTGTGTAGGACGGAAGCTTGCACAGTTGGTATACTTAGTCTAAGAAATAAAAGCTTGCCCTGCTGAAGTTGTTTTATGGGTGGTGAGGCTGCTTGCACTGCAGATCCGTGCCTTTCCTTTAAACCACAGTGTAAATAAACCGCACTTGTAAAATTGTCTTCCTATGTGTTTCTTAAATATTTAACTAAAGCAAGTGCTCCACAAAACCAGTGATGTATTTTGAGCTCTTTGATTTTACTCAAATAAAACACTGTTCATTATACTAGTTCACTGATCAGACCTTTACAAAATCGCTTCAGTAAAACATAGCAAAACATGTATCAACTTTCCTGTTATCAAATTCAAGATTTCTTATACAGCTATCAGAGCAGTGCCTGTTCTCTCCTTGTCTTGGCTTGTTAAGCACAGCAGCCTCTGCTCTGAATTACCATGTCAAGGTCAACCTGAACTGCTTTTAGAGCGGGGACGCTACTTTTATTCTGTCCAGGATGGAAGCCAATTAACTTGGTTGAAAAAAATATTTTCCTGCAAAGTGTTGTCATCTGCTTCTTTCTGTCGCTGTCTTTCTGTGTGCCTCATCATCCTGTCAACCAGTTCACATTAGAGTTTAATCCACCTCATGAATATTTAACCAGTTGGCTGCTGATTAACGCTTTACTAGGCCTTGAAGCCTGACCTAGAGTAGGTTAAGTAATAAGTCATTGGATTTAATGTTTTGAGGCCTTGCAGACAGCAAACACGATAGCATTTGTACGTTTCAAGTATAAATGACTTAGGTGTGATTGAAATTTCTTTAATTGCACAGATATACTTTTGTATAGCATAAATGATTTCTTCTGAAAATATGAATGTAAAGGAGCTTGACCTCACACACTAACCTGATACCTCCTGGATCTGTATGGGAGCCATGATATCCACCTGCACCAGGGAACGAGTCGGGACTACACAAGTGTGGGCGGTGTCCACCCACTATTTTCACAGGGTGAACGCCATCCAGTGCTTAATTTGAGCCAGGCTTTCCGGTGCTCAGCACCGGCACTTAATTGGTGCCCGGTGCTCGGCACCTACACCTAATTGTAAACACCATACTTAGAACAGTCCACCACATGGTGGCAGTGCTCATCAAATTTAGAGATGAGCAGAACAACGTTAGTTTAGGACTAGAAAATACACAAAAATTGCTAATACCTGCCTCCCCAGCTATTCCTTTAGCTTTGGGGACCTGAAATAATCTGAACTGTCACATTTACATGCAAGAGAGATGGTTAGTAGTTGTTTTGGCAGCGTTGGGTGGTGCAAGCTGCAGTAGCCTCCTGGTCTGAGCCCTGGCACTTAATATTTTACAAATTAAGCACTGACGCCATCCACCCTGCCAATAATTTGGGCCCAACTGAATAATGTGCTGAAGTCGTCCCGGTGTTATTTCCAAACACCGAGACACTTTCAGCAGCGCCTGCACGTTGTCTGCTTACCATCTACAACAAGCAACAACGCACAGGCAGGGATAGGGCTTTTTTTATTTAAGACTCCTGCTGGGCCCTTAACAAAGGCCACATTTGAGGGGTCATCAGGCCTCCTTTTGTGAGTCTTTTGGCTGAGAGCAGTCAGGAGCATCACGCCTGATGCAAATGAAGCAAAGGGGAAACAAAGGTTAGCACTTCACACATAGTTAAGAAAGGCAGCTTTTCACTTTGTTTTTACTTTGTTCAGTCCCTGTTTAGGAGATATGCATGCACTGTAAGAATGTCAGATGTGTTGGTCTTTCTCAGTATTTACACAAAGCAAATTGCATTTAAATAGAGCTTACTACACCTGAAGAGGCGTTGAAATAATTTAAGTACCTCCATTTTTTCTTGTATAGCCCTACTCCTCCTAATGCTGGGTGTCAGATCACGCGCATATTACATGTACAATACATTATATAAGTTTGTATATGAATGTAGAGGATGTGGTACATAAAAGTGGGGGATTGCACTGTGTAGAGGTCACATAACATCTTCCATAGCTCAATGTCCTATTATCCCTGCAATGCGGTCAAACGTACACATGATAAACCTGCTAAACATATATGTGAGGGCTTTAGATCTGATAACGCTACTTCCTGTAAAATCTTGGCTTGTGATGCCACTTTCTATGATGTCAATTCCTGTTATGCCATGTGTGATGTCATGCGCTGTGATGTCACGCGCTGTGATGTCACGCGCCATGATGTCATTTTTTTTTTAAATAATTTTTATTGAGAGCATAGATACAGCATTAAAACATTACATAGCTTAAAAGGGATGTAAGAAATTACAGAAATATCAAAAAACAAGCAAATTTACTGGAACAAGGAAACTACTTAATACTATTAGTAAAATATCATGATAATGAGAAATATTGTAAGAAGAGATAAGTAATAAAGATGAAAAGTTACATCAATATAATAAAATAATGTGTTCAATAAGAAAGAATGTTTCGTTTGTGTATTTTTGTGTTATAGGGAGAAGAGGAAAGGAAAGAGCAGGAAGGGGAGAAAGAGAGGGGGAACAGAGAAAAGAAGAAAGAAAGAACAGATAAGTAGAATGAAAAATGGGTGTTATGAGAATGATGAGCATGAAGATAGAAAAGTAGTAAAAGGTAACCATAGTAGGTCAGATTTAATCTTTTGAAAAACAGAGAAATGAGAAACAGAAGCAATTCTATGTTCATCACAAATCAAATTCCACCAGAGCAAAAAGGATAATTGAGAGTTATCTTTCCAAAATGTTAATATAACTTTGAAAGCGAGAGCAATAAAAAAGGTCAAATGAAAATAGTTTTCGAGGGGAGGTGGTCAAAGTCAGGAGATAAGGTACCCAAAAAGATGTTGTGAATAGCAAATGGAACATTGCATGTAAAAATCAGTAGACATTTGGACCATATCGCTTTCCAAAGTGTATATACATTGGGACAATAATAAAGTAAATGTGTAAATGAGCCTTCAGAGGAAAGACAGGACCAACACATGTAAGTAATATAGTGGTCAATTTTATGTAGAAAGCAAGGGTTAATGACTACTCTGTTATATATAAAGTATAGGGATTGTGTAATATTAGCAGCTTTCGAGGTTTTAAAAATCTTTTGCCACATTTGATCCCATTGATGGACAAAAAGTGATTGAGATAAATCGTATTCCCAAAGTAATTCGATAGGGGATTTACTCCGTATAGGAATCGGGAAAGACAGTGTTTTATATAGGAAAGAGGCACTGGAAGTGGGATCTAAAGGGACCTTGAATAATGGTGTAACTGGAGTAAGTGAAATAGGAGAAGGTTTAGGGGTATTATTCATTAAAAAGGTTTGGAGTACTGGAAATAGTGTATTATATTGATGAATACAAGAGTCAGGAAGATAAAATTTCTCTTGTAATTGGGAAAAGGATAGAATCGAATCATTAACTATTAACTGATTCACATAAAATATACCCTTCTCTTTCCAGTGTTTGTTGTGATAAGATTTGTGGTGAAATTTAATAAACTTATTAAACCATAAAGAGGAGGACAAAAATGATTGATAGAAATCAAATTCTTGGGTAAAAAGAGTATGTAGCAAGTGTTGAGAATACTTCAAGATAGGGTATTTGGAATTGAAAGTACAGTTGGTCATAAACGCAACATCCTGGAAGGAAAAGTCATTTAAAAATGAACATTCAACAGCAACCCATGTTGACATAGGGGAAACTTGATCATTTTTTTAGACATGGCATAGAATTGACGAATCAAAATGGCAGTGTGATATAATTTAAAATCAGGAAAACGAACACAACCCTCTGATTTTGGGCAAATTAATTTAGATAAAGCAATGCAAATACGTTTGTTATTACACAGGAATTTGGTACAAAAAGAAATAATATGAGAAAAATAATAGTTAGGAATTTTAAAAGGTAACATTGAAAGCGTAAAAAGAACCTGAGGAACATTGATCATTTTAATCGTGTCAAGCCTGCCCCACCAGGATAAAAATAATGGGGACCAAGACGACATTAAATTGGTGAGCTTGAGTTTCAAGGCAGAGAAATTATAGGCTAAAGTATCACAAATACTGGAGGAAAACCATGTTCCTAGGTATTTCATCTTTTGGGGACACCAAGTTAAAGTTATTTGTATCAAACATGTAGCGATAACAGGATGCATTTAATGGTAAAATCTCTGTTTTGGAAACATTTAGTTTGTAGCCAGTAACAGTAGAAAATAAAGAAATCTCTTGTACAAAAGGGGATAGGTAATTGGGAAAGGGGGCAACCCTGTCGGGTACCTCTTTGTAATTGAAAATAAGGAGAAAAATTACCATTGACAAACACACAGGCACGCGGGGAAGTATATAGTAATTTGATATAAGAAATAAACAAAACAAAACCAATTAAGAGTATATAACGTGTATTGCCAATTTATGCTGTCAAAAGCCTTTTCAGCATCAAGTGAAAGAGCAGCTAAAGGTGAGGAGTACTTCTTTCCAAGGGCAAGGATATTAGAAAACATTCTAGTATTTTCAGAAGCAAGTTGGCCTTTAATAAAGCCAGCTTGATCTGGTTTTATGAGGCATGGGGTGACCTGCTCTAAGTGGGAAGCAAACATTTTTGCAAAAACTTTACAGTCATAATTAATCAATGAAATGGGTCGAACATTTTTACAAAGGGAAGAGTCTTTGTCAGGTTTGGGAATAACAACAATAAGGGCTTCTTAAAAGGAACCGCATGCTTTAGAATTGGAAAGGAATGAGTTAAAAACTTCCAGTAGTTTTGGGGTAAAGATTGTGGAGAAGGATGAGAGTAGTTCAACTGAGAAACGATCCGGTCCCGGGGTTATGGCCTTTTTTGAAGATTTAAGAGCATCAGTAATCTCCTGAAGGGAGATATCACGTTCAAGGGGTAAAAAAGTATCAGATAGGGAGGGGGTTTAGGGATACCTTGGAAAAAAGTCTCAAAATTTGTTTCAGAGGGAGTTGTATCTTCAGTGTATAGGAGTTCATAATAGGACTGAAATGAACTTACAATGTCAGAATCAGAAGAAAGAGTTTTTTTTGTTGTTTCTGAGTGGATAGGTCCAATAGTTTTACGTTCTGATTCAATTTTTAAATAGTTGGCCAACATTTTCCCGGCTTTATTCTGGCCTCCATGAAATTTAGATTTAATTTTAAGGAGAAAATTGCAAGCATCAACAGTAGCAATTTTATTCAAGGTAGATTTAGCTTTAATTAGTTCTTGTAAGCTTGAGGAGGATTTAGAGGAAAAGTAATTGTGTTCTAAAGTCTTAATCTTTTGAAGAGTTTCATGATATTCAGCATTGAGTAATTTATTTTTCTTTGCAGAGTAAGCAATAGTAAAGGCCCTAAAATAGGCTTTAAAAGAATCCCAGTTGTTATGAACCGAAGTGTATGAAGATTGGTTAAAATGAAAAATTCATTAATAAAGGAGGTTGCTTCTGAAATGACAGTGTGGTCTGAGAGTAGAAAATTGTTGAAACGCTAGCGGCCTTCTTTGTATGTATTGAGGGACACATCAAAAGAGGAAAACACAGGGGCATGGTCAGAAATAAAAATAGAACCAATTTCAGATGAATGGATACAAGGGAGCAATGATTTTGAAACCAAAATATAATCAATATGAGACGTAGTATGGTGAACATTTGAAAAGAAAGTACATTCATTAGTATCTGGTTTACATGTTTTCCATACGTCATAAAGAGGGCGAGAGACGATGGCAGATTGAAATGCCTTGTGAGTCTTATCAGGTTTAAATTTACATTTAGATTTTTTGTCAGAGAAAGGGTCTAACCAATTATTAAAATCACCACCAACAATTATATTGGGGTTATGGGTAGAGGATAATTTGAGTTTAATACAATGCCAACATTCTGGGTCAGGTTTGACAGGGCCATAAATGTTGAAGAAAGTGACTTGTTTTTTGTATATAATGGCATCAACCAAAACCCATCGCCCATTGGAATCCCATTCAGTTGAACATATTTGTGCATTGAGTGATTTGTGAAAGAAAATAGCAACACCATCATGACGATCAACAGCAGGAGAAAAAATAATTTGATTAACCCATTGACACTTAAGCTTAAGTGAATCCACATCATTACAGTGTGTTTCTTGTAAGAAGGCAACATGTGCATTAAGTTTGGAAAAATGAGATAAAACCTTTTGACGTTTAACAGGATGACCTAGACCACGTACATTCCACGAGACAAAGTTAAACATGTTGAAGGATGTGAGGAAACATAGGGAGACAGGAACAACAAGCTGCAGGACCAATAAAAAACAAAGAAAAACAATATTTGGAAATTATCAAATAGTGGAAACAAGAAGTAATGAAATTGGAGAAAAGGTAAAGAAGAACACTCGTACAGAAAAAAAGATAATGATAAGGGAATACCATGAAGAGAAATAAAGATACGGGGAGATGGGGAAAGATAGAGAAAGGAGAATGAGGGAAAGAAGGAACGATAGAGTAAGTAGACAGATCAAGGAAAAGAACCCAGATCTGAAGAGAAACAAGCAACAGGTATGAGAGGAACATGGTGACACCGAGAACAAGGACGGCGGTAAGAATGAATAGACAATGAAAAGCCTCTTGAGAAGTAGAGACACAACAAATAATTGAAAAGAAAGGATGAGGGATGAGAGTGAAGAAGTAAGAAAAATTAAATAATAGTAAACATAAGAAGAAGAAAAAGTGAAGGAACTTCAAAATAGGAAAGGAGAGCGAGTGATCGAGAGAAAAAGTAGATCTACATTATAAGAGCAATATCAACCAGGTAACTGGGAAAACAAGAAGAACAAAAGGTGAAAGAACCTCAAAATAGGAAAAAAGAGCGATTAATAGAGAGAAAAATATATATATATTATGAGAGCAACATCAACCAATCAACTGAAAGAAATGTAATCATTAGTGTCCATATTACGAGAAGAGATGTTATTGAGGAAAGTTTTCAGTTTACCAGGATCATCAAAAGAATGGGAACCTCCTTCGTGAGTGATTTTATAGAGACAAGGATGAAGAATGCCATATTGAATGTTCAAATGTCTCATCTGAGGGCAAAGAGCCCAAAATTCTTTGCGACGGGCATTCGTTGCATTGGAGACATCCTGTGAAATGAAGATAGTATGACCAGACCAGACCAGATGAGACGCCATTTAAGTTTAACAGCTTTCAGGACATGCATAAGCTCAGTGAATTCCAGAAAGAGCATTTTAATACCACATGGCTTATTTGAGTTAGGATGGCGATGACCCAAGCGGTACCACATTGTATATTTAGAGGTGGTGTGGATTAAATATCCAAGAGATCCGGCAGAAAATTCTTTAGGAAAGATAACATATCAGAGCCTTCAATATTTTCCGGAAGACCATAAAGGCGGAGGTTGTGCCTACGGTTGCGATTTTCAAGGTCTTCGATATGGATTTTGAGTTTATGAATCTCTTGCTCTAACATAGGATTTTTTGTAGAAATATCGTGAAGATCTCCCACACGTTGTTCAAGTTCTGATACCTTCCCTTCCATGACAATCCAGCGATCTTCTGTTTGTTGCAACTTCTCATTGGTAGCAGACTTAAAGGGTTGAAGGTCGCGAACCTCATCTAAAATAGAGTCTAGAAAAGGACTCTGGGAGGATAAAATGGGAGAGGGTGGGTCATTTTTCGTTCTTTTTGATTTCGCACCTGAAGATACTGGTTTAGCGCATGTATGTAAATCACTGGCCGTCATGTTATGTTGAGAAGAACGATGAGCAGGCAGCAATGATGGACAAAGTCGGCTCAAATATGGTGAAGTGACCATCCAAAGATAGGCAACTATGAGAGCTGTGATGTAATTAAAGGGGCAGAGGTGGCAGTTGATGGCAGTCCAAACGCAGAGAAGGACTGATATAGTAGAGAACACACAGCTGCCTGGAAGAATCCCCAGTGAAACTTGGGTAGGGGCATAGCTCAATTACTGCATAGTGCTGTAATAAAAGTTAGTCATAGCTAGGCAGCTGCAACGTGAAAAAATAAGTGAGAAAAGGATTGTAGCAGACAATTCACATCCTAAAATGGTGGAAAGTGGGGACAGGGTGAGAGGAAGTCCCCACCACAGCATTCAGGGTCAGAAATGTGCTCAATACAAAGAGAAAGCTGCCAGAAAGCCCATGTCAAAAAGCTTAGAGGGCTAATTATTCACCAAATTATGAAAATTATTATAAAGAAGTCACAGGAGCGAAAAAATGCGAACTGTAAGCGGCGCAACTCAAAGTGGCGCCCGCTCATGTTGGACTGAGGAGAAAATCATCGCCGCAGCTCCGAGGTCCGTGGTTACATATGCGGGAAGTTGAGGCGGCGAGAAAACTCACTGCTGCTTTCGGGAGTGAAGATCCGCAGTCGGAGACGTGAGAAGTTGCTCAGAAGAGGCACACCGTGACAGGAAGATCCACGTCCGATCGGAGCTCACAGGAGGTCTGCCATGTTGCTTCGGCATCCAAGCCACACCCACGCGCGCCGTGATGTCTAACTAAGTTAGTCCCCCCGCTTCTTTTTTAGGACTTGTGCCCTGACCTGCACCCTTTCTATGAGCAAGCTACCTAAAAAGGAACAGAAAGGCAATTCACAGGGAACGGGAAAAAGTAGATGGGAAGAGAGAGAAAAGATGTGATGCCATCTGTTGGTGAACTATTCAGTGGACCTGTTGGGTGTGCTTCTGGTGCCTTACTATCAATAGAAGTTTTCCAGCAGGCCTAGTAGACAGAATTGCAATGTTAACAGGGGCAGTTATAATGGTACATTCTATACCTATAAGTTAATGACCCTCTTGTTCAGGAGTCTTTCTATACAAATCTTGTCCCAATGATTCTTGGGGATGAGATTGTTATCCCAATGACTTATTGGGTGTTGGAAAATGGCCCTCAATGAAGGGTCACCCCAGACCTTTTACCTTCCTACTCCTCAATTTCTGGTCTTGTTTTTGTTAGCTTTAGGACTCTTAGCACGTTGCCACTGCTAACCAGTGCTAAAGTGCATGGGCTTTCTCCTCTTAACAAGGCAACAGTGGTTCATAACTAATTGGCATATTTAATTTTCTCATAAGCCCCAAGTAAAATGCACTACATGTGCCACGGCTTGTAAATTAAATGCTACTAGTAGGCCTGCAGCACTGATTGTGCCACCCACTTAAGTAGGCCCTTAACCATGTCTCAGGCCTGCCACTGCAGAGCCTGTGTTTGCAGTTTACACTGCCATGTCAACATGGCATTTTAAGCCTTAAACTCCCTTTTTATTACATATACGTCACCCTAAGGTAGGCTCTAAGTAGCCCATAAGGCAGGGAACCATGTAATCAAAAGGTACGACTTGTAGTGCTCAGTGTGTGTTGTAGTCCATATTTCCCTAGGGGTAATATCTCGTATTTGGCCCTCACTTCTATATGCAATGTGCCAATTTCTACTTAACTCAATATAGCAGGAGATCTATTTTAACAGCTACATTCCAATTCATGTAGAAATATCTGCCTGCCTTCACTCAAAGTTCGGTTCCATCATGAACTTTGGCATGTCATTTCCTAGCTGTTGCATAAATGTTTCTTCCAAAGTACGCTAGTTCGTGGGGTATTTGTGATTACAGCCAACTTGTGAATTTGATATATTCGTTTTGTTCAGCCTTACAATCAGTGTAGTTCAGACATTTTATTTAATCCCATAGCTGTGATAATAAAATGCAAGATATCCTTTTGTTGGAGTATTGCCTCTAGATCTCTGTCTCTGAAATTGAGCTGTACTACCGTTAGGGCTGTCCCATTGTGTGTCCCATTGATATGAAGTGGCTGACAATTAGTGTCATATGGCCTTTGATTTTATATGAAATTTGTGCTGGACAATTCTTTGGCTTATCTCCTGGCTAGTTTTTCCAATGTATAATATTTGTCAGGGACATAAAATTCTGTATACCACGTTTTTTGTTCTACAATTGGAAAAAGTAGTGTGCTTCCATTTGATATTCCCTATCTGAAAACCTGGCCCTCTATTGTTTGGCTGCATGCCCTGCATGTTTCACACTTATGATGCCCTTCCAATGGAGCCATATTTCAGTGTTGTCTCAAGTTGGTTCCTAATGTTTCTGGAGGGGTACAGACTCTGACTAAGTGCCTATCAATGGTTGCATTCTTCTTTAATGCAGACAGTGGGTGTGCAAAGTCACATCCTGAACATGATATTAGGTGCCAGTTTTTCATGATAATGTTTTTTCAGTGTTTGTTTGGGGACAGTATGTGGACACACAGACTAGCCTTCCAGTGTTGGTTTCTCTATCTTTTCTAGGAGGCACTCTCTTGGCATATACCTTGCTTGCTTGAGTGAATGTTTCAGGAGTTTTTTCAGATACTCTTTTTCCTTCAATTTTCCTGGTAGGGTAGCAGCATTCTCAAAATAATCCTCTTGTGTTGTGCAATTGCGACTTATCCTTAGGAATTCTTTCTCAGATTTCACGGGTGGAAGCTTTTGAAGTGTAAGGCGTTTTTTTGTCTGTTGGCTTTTCAGTAGAGTGTGGTAATTAGCTGGCCTTCAACTTTTTTTACTTATACGTCTAGAAATGTGAGAGTTTTTTCATGTTTAGCTATGGGTTTCTTCTTCTCCAGTCCATTTGCACCATATTTAACCAATGAATCTGAGACATTTTGTTATGTTCTTACGAAAGGGTTTGTTGTTATTTTTTTTTTATATAATGTTGTGTGCAGTATTGCCATTTCCGACACAAAAGAACACCCCACATTTGTCCCCTTGTTGTGTTGCTTGGTAACGAGTTTCTGTGCATCCTCGTGATGATGGAATGTTTGGGTTGGAATGTGATTCTGGTTCCACTGTGTGAACCAGTATCGGGGTTGGAGAGAGATGGATGTACCTAGTTGATGCTCCTCAGTATTAAAGGATTCTTCATGCAAATGCTGTTATCGTCTGTTATCGCCTTTACTTCAATTGGCGACTGAGGAGCTGAGGAGCATCGAGCCCACGTTAGATCCCCGAACTTGGGAATTAATTTTCTTTTTTGGACCATTTTGAAATTCGGAACTATCGTTTTGCATATGAAACTCGATACACTGAGCGAAGCCTTCAAGGAGGGATCGATTCACAAGGTGTTCCTACGTGCGGAAGTGCTTAAGTAAAGTACTTTTATTAATGCTGTCTACAAGTTGAAACGTAAATGATTACCTGCCGTTGAGAGATCGCATCTTTCGAAGGACCTTGAAACCTTGGAATCAAGCGCGATCTCGGATCTTGGGCAGAGTTTGTGACGTCCTCTTCGTTCTGCTTGGTTGCTATGGAATGATTTCGGCTGCATCACGAGCGTCATCACGCGGGGTCATCACGCGTCACGCCACGTATTGCCATCACGTGCAACGTGCAACGTCATCACGCTGCGTGTCCTCCCCTGTCGGCCATTTTGGTTATTATTCGTTGCTGGGTTACCGAAGACCGGAGCCGAGGGAGCAATGGAATATACGCGCTGAACAGAGGCAGATTGCAGCGTTGGCCTCATACATCCTAGAAGCGGGGATTACTTAAATTTCTTCGTGTACATTGTACTGAGGTATTCCAAAGATCGGTTTTTTTTTTGAGTTTTCTGTTTTGGGGAATCGTATTGTGCTGGTGACTGTTCTTCCGGGTTATCCATTATAACAAGACCTTTACCAAGTGCCAGCATGTCTACAGAGGGCGCAAGTTCACCTCAGCCTAACAATGCTAATTTTAGCATTTCTTCTCCTCAACCATTTTGGGCCACAGGAAATGAGCCTTCCCTCAAGTGGTCTGAGTGGAAGGCGTATTTCATTAATTACATTGAGGCTGTGGATGAAGCAAAGAAAATGTCAGCGGAACAGAAGAAAAGACTGCTATTGCATGCTCTGGGGGCTATGGGAATCAAGACCTTTCACCAAATAACTGCTAGCATTACTGCTGGGGATTTTAATGTTTTTGAAATCGCATTGTAACAGCTGGACAATTATTTTAAACCGAAAGTATGTATAGGAGTTACTAGGTACCAATTTGTCCAGAGGAAACAGTCAAAATCCGACACCATTGATAACTATGTGTCTGATTTAAAAAGGCTGGCTCTTAATTGTAAATTTGGGATTTTGCACGATGATTTGATAAGAGATCAGGTCGTTATGCATACCGCCAACTCTGCAATCCAAGATAGATTATGGGTAAATGGCGATGCCCCACTAGATGATATATTAGCTATTGTGAGGAAAGCTGAGATTTCTGGTTGATGTGCTGTAGCTTTAAAAAATGATACCCAAAATGTTGCGCTAGTGAGCAAGACAAGCAGCCCTAATGAGTTTAACAGGGGCCACCATAAGTTTAAGGATAGACCGGCGTTTGGAGAGCGTGCTAAATGCTATAGGTGTGGAAGTTTGGACCACCTGACTCATAGTAAGAATTGTCCTGCTATTAAGCAGAAATGTACTAGTTGTGGGTTGGTTGGCCATTTTGCAAAGGTATGTAAAAGAAGGAATTATAAAGTTAAATGTGTTACGGACGGTGAGAGTGCGGATGAACCAAACCCTGATCCTGGTGATATGATTGTGAGCGCGGAGTTGTCTAACAGTTTTAGAAGTAACTTGATGCTAAACATTAATGACATCGCATGTAACAACAAACCGATTTGCAATATGTCGATTGGAGGTGTGAAGATTGATATTATAGCTGACTCAGGGTCACCTTACACTATAATTGAGGAAAAGTTGTGGAAGAGTAAATTTATTAGTAAGGTAGGTGAACAATTGTTCGAGCCTGATATCCACCCTGAGGGATATGGAGGGGAAAAAATTGACCTAGTCGGTTTCAGGTGGTTTGTTCTTGAGTTTAAAAATAGATGTTGTTGTGCTAAATTGTATGTGGCTAAAAATGGTCCTCCCGTTTTGGGATGGTTAGATCAGAAACTTTTGCATATTATACTTGATCCTAACAGCAAGGAATAAGTGTTGATTATTGACGATGGTTCTTCATTAGGTGAAGAAATGATTAAACAGTTTCCTTCTGTTTTCAGTGGGAAACTAGGGAATTTACGTGGTTTTGAACATCGTATTCGCCTTAAAGAAAACGCTGTCCCAAAGGTTCACCGTTGTCGCAATGTTCCTTTACTGGTTAAGGAGGAAGTATCCAAGGAGTTAGAGAAACTAGTGGCAGCGAAGGTTATAGAACCAATAGAGGCATCAGAGTGGATTTCTCCAGTTGTGATTGTTAAACGTGCCAACGGAAAAATTAGTCTCTGTGTCGACCTTCGCCATCTTAACAATAACATTGTTATTGATAGGTTTCCATTACCTAAGATTAATGAGATGGTAAGTTGTCTTAAGGGTGCAAAGTGGTTTTCGACGGTGGACCTATCTTCTGCTTATCACCAAATTTCTTTGTCTTATGATTCAAAACACCTCACGTCTTTCATAACCCCTTTTGGGTGTTTTCAGTTTACCCGCATGCCTTTTGGTCTTGCGTCTGCGGGTGCGGTTTTCCAACGGCTAATGTTCCATTTATTTAAAAAGGAGGCTGGTGTAACCTTTTTCCAAGATGATATCTTAATTTATGGGGAAACAAAGGAAGAACATGATGCTAGGCTCAGTAATGTTTTGAAAATCTTGGAGGGTAAAGGCCTTACTATTGAATTCGCTAAGTGTAAATTCGCTTGTGAAAGTGTATCTTATTTGGGACACGTTATTGATTGTAATGGTGTTAGACCAAAGCCGTCTCTACTGTCAGCTATTGAAGAGGCAGCAACCCCTTGCAGTAAAGATGATGTTAGATCTTTTTTAGGCATGGCTGAGTTCTGTGCTAAATATGTTCCGAATTTTGCCGACAAGTGTTTCAATATTCGGCAACTTCTGAAAAAAAATGTGAATTTCACTTGGTCTACTGAATGTGATAAGGGATTTTAGGGATATTAAGACTTCCATTGCAAACGCGGCCTGCCTCAGTAGTTTTGATCCTTCTGCAGAAAGTTTTGTAACTACTGACGCAAGTAATAAGGGATTGGGCGCAGTTTTATCCCAGTATGCAGGTAATGGCAAGGAAAACATAATAGCATTTGCATCTAGGTCCCTTTCCCCATGTGAGGAAAAGTACCCGATAATCGAGAGGGAGGCATTGGCATGTGCATGGGGTCTCGATCATTTTAAATCATTCATTTGGGGGAAGGTGTGCACTCTGAGGTCTGACCACAAACCTTTAGTAAAAATTTTGTCATCAGAAGGGTCACCTAATGTCTCGTCTAGATTGTCTAGAATTTCTATGCGAATGCAGAACTTTACGTATAGAATGGTCTATACCCCTGGCAGAGATAATTTGGTTGCTGATTTTTTATCTAGAATGCCGGTCATTTTGGAAAAATGTGAAGATGAGGAATGGAATGATTTTCAAGTTGCATTAATTCACAGCCAGGGCCGCTCCACCATTGATGGGATTCTGAATTCCGTGAGGATGAGACATTATCTAAAGTTGTGTCTTTTCTTTGAATGGTTGGCCACGTAAAGATAGTGTTCCCGACATGTTGAAGCCTTTTTGGGAAGTCAGATCGGAACTATCTTTTTGTGATGGATTTTTGTTAAGAGGTGAAAGGGTTATTCCTCCTGGGAGCTTGTGTTCTTCTATTGTGGAATTATGCCATGAGGGTCTTTCGGGTATTTCCAGAACCAAGGCTGTGATTAAAAAATTGTTCTGGTGGCCTGGTTTGGATATTGAAACAGAAAGAGTAGTTAGAAATTGTACTACATGTGGTAATTCGGACAAGTCTTTAAAGACCTTTAAACCGCCTATGTCTGATGTTATCGTTGCAAAGGAGCCGTGGGATACAGTCGCTATTGATATTTTGGGACCCATTAAAGATCAGTGTGGTGAGTCTCAGAAGTATGTTTTTGTGCTTATGGATCTTTTTTCCCGCTAGACAGTTGTAAAGATAGTGGATAAAGCCGATACTTCTGCGGTTCTTGAGTTCTTGGATGAGGTTTTTTCTTCAGAGGGTATTCCAGCGTCATTAATTAGTGACAATAGAGTTCAATTTGTGTCCAATATGGCTAAGGAGTATTTTGCAAAACTTGGTGTAAATCACAGGACTACTTCATTGTATAACCCTAGCGGGAATGGTATGGTTGAGAGATTCAACCGGGTGTTGAAAGGGATCATTCAAATTGCTTCCAGTAACAAACAAGATTGGATTTCACAGGTAGGAAAGACTGTCTGGGCTTACCGAGTGACTGCCACCGAAGCAACCGGGTTACCTCCATTTGTTATTATGCGTGGACGCAATCCTCGGTCCAAATTTAACCCTAGTTGGTTATTTCCTTCAGGATCGGTAAACTGGTCAAAGGATGAGGTATGGAATAAGATGCAACGTGTTCACAAAAAAAACAGTGACTATTATAATATCAAGCACTCCACCAAACCAGTTGTGATTGAAGTGGGAGATTGGGTTAGAGTTAAAAAACCTGGGTTTGTATGCAAGGGAGAGAGCGCTTTCTTTGATGCCGAAGAAGTGGTAGAGGTTTGGAATTTAAAAAGGGTTGCTATGGATCACCCTGGTAAGCTGGGTAAGAAATTGGGGGATGATCCTTACAAGTCAGACTGGTTGGAAGATGAGTTTAAAGAGGTGTATGCTCCTTCCTCTGGTGTGGCTGATGGCACTAATGTGCAGCAGCCTGTTGGTGTTCAGGAGGGGGATGGGGTGGTCTCAGAGGTTCCAGAGTTGGCTGGTCCTAGCTCTGGAGAGAACATTCTGTCTTCTGATCCTCCTGCTTATAACCAGAGGGCCCCACGTTCAAGGAAGGCTCCTCTCTGGCTTAGAGATTATGTGGTTAACAATGAGTGAGGTTGATTTACGATGTCAAACATGAGCGTTAAATATTCCTTGTTAGTTTTTGGGTCCTTATCTTTTTTGTTTTACTTGTATATATTATTTAATTCTTATGTTGTATAAGGAAGGAGGAAGTGTTGTGTTGCTTGGTAACGAGTTTCTGTGCTTCCTCGTGATGATGGAATGTTTGGGTTGGAATGTGATTCTGGTTCCACTGTGTGGACCAGTATCGGGGTTGGAGAGAGATGGATGTACCTAGTTGATGCTCCTCAGTATTAAAGGATTCTTCATGCAAATGCTGTTATCGTCTGATATCGTCTTTACTTCACCCCTTTATCTGAAAAAAGAAGTTTTCTTAAAATTTGGAATTACTTCTTTTTATTGGTAGACTTGCCAATTTTAGAATGAATTGTGTTGGACCTCTGTGTGACCTTGGTCTTGCCTCTGAGAAAAATTCCATGGCCTCTAGACTATCATCTTGTGATATTTGTGTATATAGGGAAACCACGTCAAATGTGACCAACCACTTTGTACTAGAATTGAATTGGGACCCTTCAATTTTATTGATAGAATCAATTGTGTCCCTTAGATGCAATGGTACGTTTTTAATGCATGGTTTTAAAAGTGTACCCACATATTGTAAGATTGGTTCCAAAACTGAGTCACACCCTGAGACGATCGGTCGTCCTGGAGGATTCTTTTCATCTGTGTGTATCTTCGGTAGGAAGTACATGGCTGGGATTCTTAGATTCACTTTTTTCAAGAATTCAAATTCTTTGGGGCCAATGTAATTACTGTCAACCGCTTCTTGTAAAATTACAGAGATTTCTCCTTGGATGTTCTTAATTGGGATTGTTGATGTTTTGCAATAAAATTCTCGATGTAATATTTGTCTGTGCCCCTCTTTGATGTAGTTTTCCTTTGACCAAATCACTACAGCACCACCTTTGTCCGCCTATTTAATGATGATTGTTTTGTCATTCCTAATGTCTTGTAATGCTTTTTGTTGATCTTTTGTAATTTTCTTTTTACAAAAGTCACTTTTGTTTTCTAGTGTAGTAAGGTTATGAATTCACTGCGTACATTGCTAAGTTAGCATAAATTAGTTTAAGCTTGGCTGCCATGTTGCCACTTTTTGCACACGTTTCTACATGAATTTGTTTTCACATATCCTGTGCTTGCGCTCGTTCACATGAGAGCCGTCTACCTTGCACTTTACTTGCTGTACTCTGAGGCTCTGTCTGCACGGCGTGTTCAAGGTCGAAAAACAATGTGCTCCGTTAATCTGAGTTGGTCAGTCCCACGCATGTTAGACATAATACTGCCACAGGTGCACTACTGAAAATCGGGTGCTTTTAATATTGCCTGTAGGCAGGTTAAGGCACTTGAGGAAAACCTTTCAGAAGAGAAGAGCTGTGTTTGTCCGGAGATGTAAACCCTTGCATCTGAACCTGGAGATATGGGGTCCCCCTGACAAAGCCCAGAGGTCTTCTATAGTTATAATAAACTAGTTCCTAGCACTTTTTTTCCACTAGCTTTATAAAATGATGTCCCTGTTCATATTTTATGGAATTGTAACAATGCTCACTATATTGAGTTTATGCATTTTGCTGCTAGTATTGGTTTGTGTACTGCATTATAGAGCACGTTAGTTAAAATAAACATTTTAAACTATACTGGGTCTCTGATTACTTATGTTGTGGACAAGTATAAGTGAGTTGGCGAAAGTGTGTTCTTGCTCCCGCGATTACTGAGAGAGTCTAATTGACATGTTCTAGGATGTCTAATCATTGGTAGCTTTGCTGTAGTACGGAGAACGAATGCGACACTATAGCTAGTCGGATAGGGGTTCCGGACACTAAGGTGGGCGGTTGGTACACCACTGTACACTAAGGTCCTGGTTTCTTGCGCGTAGTTCTGTATATGTGCAGAATCCCTGCAACATGGCGCAACCAACGTTTGGTCTGGCTCTTATCTGCGAGACCGTTGTGCTTGTTAGCGACACCCTCGCTTCTGTTTCCGGAAACAGATGTGACGGTGATACCTCTATATTAATGTTTTTATAGTTTTCTTCAAGTTTGATGTTATTAAAAGGTGTTTTCTTTTCATAGATACCCTCTATTGTACTGCCGCTCATTAGGTTGTTAGACTTTCATTGTCTTCATGGCTGAAGTAGATATACCGGCGCATAGTCGCGCGGCACTCCGTTGCAATGGCGGCATGTGACATTTGAAAGTGGTGAGGCGTAGAAGCTGTTGAGTGTTATGTCGCAAGCGAAGTGATCGAGCCTATCATAAAACAGGTTTGGGGGAGTTCTTTTTTTTTTTTTAAAGATTGGGCAAATCGTTGCTTTATAATATCAGAAGTGCATGATTGTGCAAATGTAGGTGCCATTTCAATGGAAATGTGCTATCTGTGAATGACCGTGGGCTACTGCACCATACTTTAGTAATATAATTGCGACAGTATGCCCAAAAAATGCATCACCACCAGTTACATTTTGCACCCTTACCACGTTCCTGAACAAATGTAACTCATTTGTGACACAGGTGCTTTGTGCTACCTTTCGATTCTTGTGCTACCTTTTGATTTTTTACATTCCCTATGATTTTAGTTGTGCAACATTGATGGCAGCACCCGTACCCTGACAATTGTTCCAGCACACTTCAGCGTGTAAATATGGCACAGTAATCATGTCTTGTGAGCGCGCTGATTAGAGTCCTGTCAAAAATCGGGTTGATTCCAGCTAATACCGGACCTCTGTGAACTGGAACAATTTAGACAAACTAGCAAACAGGCCAGTAGCATCAATTCGCTCAACACTCACCTCTCACAGGGTAATTAGTTGGTAGTGGGAGAGGAAAGTGAAGAGGGGGGAAGGAAATAAGGAGAATGAAAAAAAAAATACGTAAAAGAGAAGAAGAGGCGAAGGAAAGAAGCAACGGGGTCATAAGAAATAAACTACATTAAAGACGATCAATAGCAAGAATAAGTGACGAGGGATAGAAAGAAGAAAGAGTAGACAATGAAGCAGATTAGTGTGTCTCGGAAGCCAAAGGAAATTAAGGAAGTGAACAAAGTTGTAAAAAGTAGACGAAAATTAATGATTATGGGGAGATGGCAAGCAGGGAAGAATGAAGAGGAGGATGGCAACTAAGGAGAGGAAGAAAGAAGGAATGAGGGTCCAGAGACCAGAGGAGACAGAATGGAATGAAAAATATTCATACTTTGTGTTCGCGTAGTTCTTCGTGTAGTAATAATAGAAGATATTAATGCGCAAGCCTGTAATGTTTTACTGGTCATGCTCAGATGGATGAAGGCCAGAGCCCGTCTTGTCAGATTTGAACCTGAAGTGACTGCAGAGGGTACAAAGGTCTCTCACAAAGCGCCGAGGGGTTAACTCGCTGAGCTATTTTACTGACTGAACAAATGTAAATAGGGAGTAAAGATGGAAGGGGAGGGAACGCATGGCGGCTGGTGAAAAAACGCAGCAAACCCGGGAAGAGGAACGAGACGTGTGTCCCAGCGAGGAGCCCTGCAGGCCCTAGTTGGAGACGCTGAGGAGCACTTGTTATTTTAGAGGCCTGCCTAGAAGAAGCCTTTAAAATAACTGTCGCAGGCGAGTCGTGCATGCTGGCCTTGCACGAGCCATTGCAACCTTGGCAATTAGCACCCAGGGTTTAATTTTTAGACACAGCACGTTTTTATTTCTTCACGGGTGCCAGCCTCTGCTACGTTGATTATTGTGGAGTTAACCTAGCTGTTATTAATTGTACTGATCATTTCACAGCCTTTCTTATAATGAGCTTTGGATGGGCCAGCTTTTCTGATCACAGTAGTTGTAGCACCAAAAACACAGGAGTTGGAGCTCGAAGCGAATTTAATTTAGTAGTGAGAACTGGATTTCGATGGTCAAATGATTGTAGCTCTCGATGGTGCATTGGGGGACAGCAGAACACAGTTTTTTTAATGGGAACATACTTTTAACTCCTCTGCGTCACTGCTCCGTTGGCATCTGATAGCATATGGGGTGCCTGACGCGGGTGTCAACCTTGTCTTTGTGGTGGAAGCTGATCCAACACAACACTTTGAAGTGTTTTATTCGTGGGTCACTTTTCCGGCGGTAAATGGGGACGATGATTTGTTCCATACTTATACTTCGTCGGATCTTCCTCACAATTATCGGCCCTATACACATCTTGAAGTTCCGCTATCGGCATGGCAACACCATATTTGGTTTAATTGCACCTCCCACACCCAGTGACTACGATCCGTTTGGGCCCTTTATCTATCGATGGGCCACATGGCCGGTTTTGGCTGGGTACACCCCACACCCATGTTATCTGACAGTTCGAGTGGATGAACAACGGCATTTGAACTCTCATTATCACACTTTTGCGGTACAGAATACCCATAGTTCTGCTCTAGTTGACAGTCTTGTTCGTAAGAAATATAAGACTACACTTGACATTTCCAATGGCTTTTTCAGTCACAATCTGTCCCCGGCATGCAGTCAATGGACCGCTTTTACAGCCGTTGGTAAACAAAAACAATTTAAGCGTTTAGCTATGGGCTACAAAAACAGCCCCGGTGTTTTCGCTGCCCGTGTTGTCTCGTTACTGGACAGCATTGACCCAGATGCGTACTCGTACATTGATGATATTTATGTCTCGGACGCCAAATTATGGCCGCATCTTTGCCGAGTCGACCGCATCATTCTTTTGTTTGCGGACTACGGTTACAAATTTAACTTTGCTAGTCGGATAGGTGTTCTGGGCACCAGGGTGGGCGGTTGGTACACCACTGTACACCGAGGTCCTGGTTTCTTGCACGTAGTTCTGTATATGTGCAGAATCCATAAAACACTAGTTGGGCTATGGTGGAAAATACTGCTTGTTCAAATGCTACCACTTCTTTTCAAATGGTATTTTGTGGTGGATTGAAGTTTGATTTGTTGTGTAGACCGAATGGTTCTTCTACTTGATGGTATTCACAGTTGAAAAAGAAAATCTTTAAGCAAATTTTTCTAAAAATATCAAGAGCCTCTGTTTTAGGCATACATAGTCAGTGTGCACTGAAGGGACAATGTTTCTTTAGAAGTGAAAATCCTTGGTGACAAATTGACAACTGATGTTTTTATTGGTTTTTGTAGCACTGTCATCTGGTGCACATTTCCCATGATTGATTTGCAGCTCAGTATCTTCCTCTTGACCTTTGTTGCCCTCTCCTTGAAAGAGAACTTTGTCTTGTTATAAATGGGTTTTGATTTGAAGGTCCTTCACCAGGATCGGATTCCCTAGTTGACTCTGAAGATGAGGTTTTAAAAAAGTAATTAATTTATTTTTCGATCTCCCTTGATACTCAGAGAGCACTCTTCTTGATTCTTGTCTAGTATAGAAATCTTACATCATTTAAGAATAGACCGTTTCAAGGTTAAATATGTTTCTTGTCTCTTTAAAATTTAGCATTTGTTTTTATTTATAGTATAGGCCATTGAATTGTTTATTTCTCAAGTAGTGTTTTAGAGTATGAAATGGTTTGATTGTCTTTTATGGCTTGCTCAAGTGCCAAAATGTTATCAAGTTGTTATTTGCATACTCTTTTTGCTGTCTCTTTTGAATGAACCATACAATCTCGACTACATTTGGTAAAAAAAAATATGATGGAAAAAGAGAAACAAAATGAAGAAAAACTGATTAGGCTCAAAAAAGCAAATAAGAACAGAATTCCATTGTTATTTTTTATTAGAACATCTAAAAGCAAGGACCATCCTATGGGAGGCGTACTTTCTGTGAAAGACCTTAAATATTGAAAAGGGTTTAGTTATATTTGAACCAAAGTGTTGTAACATGGATACACGCGGTGACATGAGAATAAAAGGTAATATTTTTGGAATTACAATGTTTAAATTTTATTTCTAAATATCAGCAGCCATGTACTTCCACGGTAGCATGCACTATGCATTCTAAAGTATATTTGTAGTTGTAAATAATTGATTTACTACATATTGACACATTTAAAGGCATAGTTTACGATTCCTAAACTGTGAACAGATCTCTGTGCATTGCAGCACTATGTTATGTTGATTACAAATATTTTTGGGCTAACCACTATTGCAAAATTCAGAAAAAACAACATCATAATTTTCTAGATCTATCACATTCACCCTCTTACAAGAGGACAAAATGGCCTATTGGCCTTAAGGAGAAAAGAACATTTTCTGATATAAAAAGTGAGAGCCACAAAGGTGCCCACAATGTTAGGTATTACGAGGCAATCTTACTAGCATGAATACTTTCTGCAATGGCTGCTGCTGACAGAAACAAAAAGAAATTTACAAGCAAAATATCAATGAACTTTGCAAGTGTTCTTAAATGTTGAGTGCTATTTGAAAATACAAGTCTATAGCACAGCTTGTTTATTAACACAATACTATGGGGCATATTCACAAGGACTTATCTCTGATTTATCTCCACCTTAATGCATCAAAAGTGGAGATAGATCTAACACCCCATTCACAAGCTGGTGCAAACTGCAGACATCGCCAGTATTCCCACGATAACTGCCCCAAAATGTATCTCCACGGTGGACACCACCAACCAACCCTAACGAGATGCAGAGTAGGCGTTCCCGTGCAGAAACACATGAAAAAACCACAACACCACTTTCACAATGAACTGCCAGATCCACGATGCAAGTCAAAAACATGCGATAAGCCGCGGTAGCTGCAGATATTTAACACCTGCCTCAAGCAGGTGTAAAGACTGACGACTACCCGCAGTAGGCAACAGAGCCCCGCACACAGCCACACCCGCAGAACAAACAACGCCATGGAGCTACTCATCATGCAGCTCGGAGTCCCAACAGGGCCACAACACCCAATGCCACCTCCCCCAGGACCGCCACCACACCCATGACCCGGACTCCCCCCAGACCACCACAGAGGCAGCGCAGAGTAAGACAGCTGACCTACCGAAAATGCACCACTCTCACAGACCTAACGCCCGAGGAAGTCATTGCCCACTACAGGCTCAAAAGGACAACTATCCTCCACATCATGACCCACATCGCCCACAGGCTGACGGTCCCAACACAGCGGAGAACCAACATCCCTCCGCAGACAAAGCTGTTGGCTGTGCTGCACCTCTTGGCCTCTGGTACCTTCCAACCAACAACTGCCAGAGTCGGAGGAGTCTCACAGCCAGCCCTATCAAAGTTCATCACACCTGTCCTGGATGCCATCCTCAGCTTCATACCCCAGTACCTTCACTTCCCCAACACTGCGCAGGAACAGCAGGAGACAAAGCAAGGCTTCTATGCCACAGCCGGATTCCCGGCAGTGTTGGGAGCAATCGACAGCCACATGTCCCACTCGTGACCCCTGCGGATACTGTACACCACTATCGCAACAGAAAGCACACGCATTCCATCAATGTGCAGGCAATAGTGGACCACCGGGGACTCTTCACCAATGTCGTCGCCAACTACCCAGGCAGTGTGCATGATTCCTTCATCTTCCAACAGTCCATCATCAACCAGAGCTTCCAGGATGGCACATATGGAACTGGACTGCTCGTTGGTAAGTGCCAAATCAACACATCACACACCCCAAAGCCACCAACACACAACGCACAACTGTGAGAATGCACACGTGACCAAACCACATACAACATGTAAAACAACACGACCACCTACCAGACACAACAACACCACTCCATGGTCATCCTGGGCTACCCCTGCACACAATACAGACATATCATGGCACCACAGCCACACAACAGCTGAACGTGTGGAGATATGGAATGCAGCCATGTGCACGGGATGCAAGTGACCTGTGAATGGGAATGTACACAACGACAAGTGAAGCGTGGATGTGCAGGACAGACATGGGTATGCAAACCACAGACATGTCCATGCAGACCACAACTGCTGGTGACTGGAGAGTAGTGAGTAGTGGACGCAACCATGTCACCCCAGGCCGTGGGTCAGATAGCGGAAGTGTCGTACGCTGCATCCCTCCCTGTGTGCGTGAGCAGAGTAGGTTGGCCCTGAGTACGCCAGGGCTGCACAGGGGTGTGGTCAAAAGCCCCGCTGCACAGAGCGTGGTTCACTTCCGGGAGGGCCAACGTCACTGACAGTGCGGCGCCTCATGGCCTGCCACGAGGCTGACGCTGTGAGCAGCGGGGCCTGCGATCCTGTGCGCCAGCGGTACCCCAGGACGCTGATGCACAGACCAGGCCTGCCGACCCCAGCGCACCAGGGCCACACTGCTCACCTGCTGACACCGTTGTGTGTCAAAGAGGGCCCACCACATGCCGGTGCAAGCTCCAAGCACCAGTCCCGTGATCTCTGCAGCCTCCGCAGACCATTGCTGGCCCCCACGATGCTGGCCCACATCACTCCTTTCTTATTAACATACTCCACCGGCGTCCTCTTCGGCCCAGTAGGTCCCACATGTGGAACTGTGTCCTGAGTCCTGAATGGCAGTGACCCCAAGTCCGTGGCAGCGGCCACAGCACCAGACTCCCTTCGATCAGTGAGGCATAATTCCATATCGCAGGCCTGCGACACATGGTGCCACTAACCCTGTTCAATGCAAGCCGGCGACACGTGGTGCCACAAACCCTATTCAATGCAAGCCAGCGACACGTATTGCCACTAACCCTGTTCAACGCAAGCCGTCTACACGTGGTGCCACTGAGCTTGTGCGCCATGAGTGACCGTCATCCTCCGACGGAACATCGTTGGTGTCTGAGCCTGGGGGTTGTCATCAGCAATGGACAGGTACGGACTTGGTGACTGGCATGGGTCTGTGGCATTCATATCCGCCATGTTGCCGGACACAGCTGGCATGTGCCCTCTGCATCATGCCCTGGGGGTAGACCTCCCATTCTCCCCCGTGACACTCCGCGGAAGGCGCCTATGACACATGCGAGGCCCTGCTCTCCACTCATGACCCTACCCCAGTCTCCCGCAGGTCAGCGTCCCGTGGCCGTGGGCCTGTGTCGGCCGCTGTGCATCCGGGGCCACTAGCCCTGTGCGACTCGAGTCATTCCCCCCTTGTTGTTCTGACATTGCATTTCTGAGTGCCTGATGACTGTTGGAGTTGTTGCCAGCACCAGCTACTCTCTGAGCGCTGGCTTACACTCACCCCACACACAGCCAGCATAGGCGTCACTGGATTAGTGGGCCTGCCATCACATCCTGCTGAACCAAGTATTGGCTCTTTTCTCCCTGCACTGTCACAGGAGATCAAGGATATGCACTCTGCCCTTGTATGATGACACCCCTCCGAGACCCGGACACACCCACCCAGAGGCAGTACAATGCAGACCACATACGCACCAGGGGCATTGTTGAACGCACATTTGGCGTGTTGAAGTCACGTTTCAGGTGCCTGGACGGCACAGGTAGAAAGCTTCTGTACAGCCCGGACATCGTGTGCAAGATGATCGTTGCATGTTGAGTGTTGCACAACGTCTGTGTTCGCACCAATGCCCCATGGATCCCAGTTCCAGAGGTGCCGGACGATGATGGTGACGATGGGGCAGGTGACCCACATCCCACTGCAGCTGCGGCAGGAATGGCCCGTAGGAACACCATCATTGACACTTCTCATGAGCATGTCACATTGTGACTGTCCATGGCAATCATGGGACAATACAAGATGTCCAATTGCACAGCATGTGTGATTAAAACATATTTGCAGGTTACAGGTTGAACTTGTACTTGTCATGTTACATTTTCCTGCGGTTTCAGATGTGATTTGCCATGTTGTGCACATTTGCCAAACCAGTTGTGTCCTGTGTTCTGTTGTGGAGGTGTTGCTGTTTGTACCGGGATGTTGTGAATGTTGAGGTGCACTTATGCTTTTGTGCATATGCTGCACGGTGGGTGAGTCGCTCCTGCGGCTCTGATTTGTCTGCCACTGGTCTCTTTCATGCGGTGTGCCTGTCGGTTCTGTTCTTCCACGGTGCTTGGATGTTGTGGGGTACGTTGTCCTCTGTAGTCGGTCAGGGTGCATCCATGGTACTTAGCAGTTGATGTATTTTTTTCTGTGGCATTTTCCATATGCTGTTCTTGTGCTTTTTCATGCATTACGCGTGAGTATTGCTGCCCTCGCGCTGGTTGTCACTATTTTCTTATCGCGCTTTGGCCCATCGCAGGTTTTTTAGTGTTGTGGTTTGTGTTTTTATCTCCATCGAGGTGGTTGTATCGTGGACATTGTCCGCGGTTACGGCAGACTATCGCATGGTACCGCCTTGTGAATTCCACGTTGACACGGGATTATTTTCCTGTGATAGGCTGCTATGTGTTAAGTTGCGTTAACATTTTTTGGTGATGTTTATCACACGTTCTTGTGAATATACCCCTATGTGTTAAGGATATTTATGAGCTAATCAACTTAGTAAAATATTAGCAGTTAAAATAAATACTAACCTAATATGGCAGACACTTTGTGAGGTAATATGGTAGAATGTGGAACGCAATAGCATAGGAAGATGAGATAAAACCATAGACTTGCTTAATAGAATTTTGATTTGGGAATTAATGATTCCAACAAAAATAGCCCTGTAAGCAGAAACATTATTTTGCTTGCAGATTGTGTGTTGTATATCAATTTGATTAAAATGTGAATATATGAATTTCAAGGCTTGAAATACATGGATTTAACTGCTTGAAAACAATAATGCCTATGAAGGGCATTGCAGTTCTCTGAACTGAAGAGTAAAGTGCACCTAGCTAAAGGACTGTGTGATAACAATGTTCAGACCATAAGTACATGATACCTCTGAATGAAGCAGGCATCCAAGTTCTCGAACGTCTCTGAAATTGCTCATTCCTGATAGGCTACAGGCAGTCAGTCAGCCTGGCCCCCTTCCACTCGGAAGCCATCAACCTCACCAGGGAAGGCATGGCTTGGCAGTTCGGGCTGGACTGTTCCCATGAGGCACAGGGTCAGACTGATTTGCATATGGCCATGTCTGAACTGGGGTGGCAGAGTGGGCTAAAGAACGGTGATGGATCAAACCCAGATCTGTGACTGGGTGTGAGTGTTTGATTGGTTCTAATGCTCCGTCCGTCACCACCCCCTTTTGTACTGCTTTGTCCGCCATTAGTTGGCAGGGTATGCTCAGACGTGAGTCCCTTGCTCACTTTGCCACTGGATTCAAGCAAGCCTGGCTGAAGACGGCTGAAATGCCAGAAACCGGTCCCAGGAAGCTTGTGTCCGGTCCAGGGAAGGCATGGCTTGGCAGTTCGGGCTGGACTGTTCCCATGAGGCACAGGGTCAGACTGATTTGCACATGGCCATGTCTGAACTGGGGTGGCAGAGTGGGCTAAAGAACGGTGATGGATCAAACCCAGATCTGTTGACTGGGTGTGAGTGTTTGATTGGTTCTGATGCTCCGTCCATCACCACCACCCCCTTTTGTACCGCTAGAATAATCAATCAACTGGCTAGAAGATTTTAGACAATCCAAATTCAACCGCCAGGCTCCCCTTCCCACCCTGCACTCATATCACCTTGCACCTCAAACAGATACACTGGCTTCCAATCCACCAGCACTATTCCTGCACACATACAAAGCCTTACCCAACATTGACCCTGCATACTTATTTTTTTTTCATAATTTGTTATTGATATGGATGCCTGGAAACTTCCTGCCACTGATAAGGAAGGTCCATCTTATACTTTGTGACGCCATACATATCCATAGTAGAGTACCTTTACATACATAATATATACAAATTGTAAGTACATCAGGGAGTCCTTCTTCAAAAAAACCAATCAATTTCGTCTCGAATTCTATGTGACATAACGTATGAAGGAACAGAACTATAAGTTGATCTCAGCATGTGCGTACAGGATAAAGTGTACCTGTCCGTAAAGCATTTCAATGGGTGTCACATATGCGTATAGTCACACGCGGTAGACCACTCAGTGTGGGTGCGCCAGTGGAGAGGGCAGCAGGATGGAGCGGCAGAAGTAAAGGGGAAAGAAGGAGGAGAAAGGGGGAAGGGGACACCACCTACGAAGGAGGGCCTATCTCGACCAGCTTGGTTTCAATGAGTGACAAATATTCCCTCCATTGAGTAAGGGGGCATCGCGGGGGCGCCAGCGCGTGCAAAGCCTGTGCTAGCTAGTTCGTGTGCTCCGATACCAATGTCCTCTGGAGATCCAGCAACCACGAGTGTACGCTGGGGCCTGTCTGGGCTTTCCATGTCATGGCTTTTTTGTGTTTGGCTAGTCCCAGGGCCAGGTCTAGAAACGTATTCAGAGCTTTATGCGATGTAGAGCGCTTTGTGGCACCCAACAGAAAATGGGTGGACTGCACTGCCACCTGCGTTCCAGCTGCTTCTGTAAGTACAGTGGCTATAGCACTCCAGTACCTTTGGATACTTGTGCGTGTCCATACCATATGAGTGAATATGGTCCCCGGGTCACGTCATCTAGGGCATCTGTCAGCAGATGATGGATACATGCGCGCTAGCCTGTGGGTGTGAGGTACGTGTGGTGCCGATAGTTAAATTGGGTGTATTTCAACCTAGCGTTGGTTGAGACAGTTTTTGGGTGGCCAAGACATTGTGCCCAATGTTTATCTGATATAGTGGTTGCCGACACAGTTTCCCAGTACACCCGCACTGCTGCCAACGCATGTGTATCGTCCAGCCAGAAAGAAGTGCATATGGCCGTTACTGCGTGTCCGCCCCTTCCATGTTTCAGTAATGTCTGCAGGAGATGCGATGTGGGGTGTTCCACTTGATCATTGCCCCATGTTCGTAGAAAATGGTGCGTACGAAGGGCATGTAGGAGAAAGGAAACCTGTGGTACTTCATACGTGTCCACTAGCTCTTCAAACTTTGTAATTGTGAGTGCGTACATGTCTCCCCATGTATCCAACCCTCTCTCTCTCTCTAGGCATCGAGCTCTATGCGCCTGTGACAAGTACATGTGCCGTGTAGGACTTCCAGGGGTAAGCGTGAGTCATACGGGGCATTCCAGCCCTTTGGAAGCACATACTTGGACCAGCTACGTCTAGCTGCCATCATCAATATGTTGCCACTTTGTTTCTGGGTCAGTGTAGTAATTCCCGACATCCATTCCAATATTGTCGGTGGATCCCAGGATATGGCCTCCGTAACCAATTCAGTAAGATTACTTCTACCTAGCCATCTCATTGGCCATTGCAACTGTGCTGCGGCATAGTAACGCTCGTAATTTGGAGCGCCCAGACCACCTTCCGATAATGGTAGATACAATTTATATAATGCCACCCTGGTCCTTTAGTGTCCCAAATGACGGAGACCAATTGAGATTCTAGTTCTTTAAAAAGTTTCCGCGGTAGGCAATAGGGGAGTGTGAAAAAGAAGTATAGGAGACGTGGCAGGACCAGCATCTTGGAAATGGCCACCCGTCCCATGGGAGAAAAGGGAAAGCTTAACCAGAACAGAAGAGTTGATCGGGCTTTAGTAATAGCGCGCCCCAAGTTACAGTCTATGGTGTCCACCCCTGAGTGGTAGACCTATATCCCCAAATATTTCAAAGTGTCAAACGCCCATTCCATTGATGTTTGTGGTGCAAACAGCCTCTGGGTTAATGACATAGGTGTCATTGGGGACACCACCGATTTTGTCCAATTAACTCGCAGTCCTGAGACTGATGGAGTGGAGGGTTACCAGCTAAATGATACACACTATCCACATACTCACCTGGGCCCATAACCATACATACTTAAGCTAGTAAGCGCCGCTCGGATCAATTTTGTGTGTTAATGCCTGCGAGATAAGTTTACCTCAACAATTCTTACCATTCTTTTCGTCCGCATATAATTTCCTCTGATCAATGGATCAAGTTGTTAGATGTAAATACCATCAAGTAAATATTTATATAATAAATTTCATCTGAAACCAGAAGCATAAATTACAGTTCGTACACCGTTTTCTTTCAATGAAGGAAAAATCAGATTATTCAGAAACTTTGAACTAAATTAGAAAATGACAGTACCTGGAAAGGAAGAAAATCAGAGAGAGCAGCACAATGACATACTACACAGAGTTATATTTACCTAGGATGGTGTGGAAACCAACCCCTTGGCCTAGGAGCTAAAAAGGGTCCCCTGGGACAGGTTAGGAGACCAAAGCCTTCAGGACAGGATTCAGGACAGGATTCAGGACAGGATAGGTGACTTCTTCTAAATACGACACCTGCGTCGCACCCCTCTCTGACACTATCTTCCTCCTCGATTCTTCTGCGATGTTCTCTATTGTGTGCCTCCTCAATTCTTCCGCGATGTTCTCTATTTAGTTTGGTTCTAGGTTCTGTAGTTCGGATCTTCTTTAGGATTTTCTCAATTCTCGGACAGCATCTCAGTCTCTCAGCATCTCTGCAGCATGAGCTGTGTCTAACTAACTAAACTACCTCAATTATACTCTTCTAAGGGAAACACCACCCCCAAATGTTTCAATGTTCATGAAACGCCTAATTCTGATTGGACAAGCAAGGGGAGAAGATCATCACACCATGCTAAGTTTAATACTTTTCTTTAAGATTATTGTTCAATATTTCACCCCCTAATTTACTTTCCCATGCTTTTTTTCCCACCCGTATTCAAATTTTAATCATTACAATGTATACAATTCGGTTCCGTTCACAGGTCTTCATGCTTGTTCCCAGGACATGCTGCTGTTTTATTTTGGATGGCATTCAAGGCTTTGCATCGCGTATTACGGGTTTGTCATTTCTGCGCATGTGGCCTAATCACGTGGTACGTCAGCCCCAGCTTCCCTTAGAGGCCCAAATACGAACTAGTAGAGAGGTCAAAGACAAGAATGTTAAAATCAAAAATAAATGTTTTTACTGTATACCACCTATCTCTACTCTAATCCCATTAACTTATAAAAATCTTTCGCATTAGCATTTTAGTAAAACATGCATAGTTTAGTTTCAACAAAGCATGCGCATTATCATGTGAGTTTCAAGCGGTCATATTGGAAGCAACTGCGTAGCTGCAAAGATTTTACCTCCACGCGATAGAACATCATACTACGTAGACACAGTAGACGCATGCGCAACACTGAATCCCACGTTTAGCAGCCATCTTTAGTTTCACTCGGGTTACTTGTTAGTAAAACACATAGGCAAGCTTCCCCTAGATTTTCATGTACGAATATGTAGTGCAAATTAGTATTTACAAACACAATTATTATGGGGTTACGAGTTATTTGAGAGGATTGCGTCCGAGCAAGTCTCTTTTTATACGAGTCCTTGCTCCATCAAGACTAGCGGGTGGTCGTTCAACAGGTTCATTATCTGTTGAAGTACCTCAGTTCGCCCACGCAGGTAAATTAAGGCGTCATCTGCATATAATGACACCACATGGCATCGGCAATCTGCATGTAGTCCCCACTCCACTACCCGCTGTCGTAATCTACATGCCAGTGGCTCCATAGCCAGGGCAAAAAGTATTGGCGACAATGGGCAACCTTGACGCATGCCTCACGCTATTGTGAAAAGTAAGGAAAAAACTCGACCCGTCTTTACCCTGGCTCGCGGGCTGCGGTATAACAATCGTACCCATCTTAAGAAGTTTGGGCCAATGCCAAACCCCGAGAACACCGTCAGCAAGTAGTCCCAGCTCAACGTATCGAATGCCTTTTCAAAATCTAGGGATGCTATCCAGGGCATTTCCGCTTCCCCTTTTGCCCACTCCAGCAGTGTAAATAAACGTCATAGGTTCAACCCAGTATTTCTTCCTGGTATAAAACCGTTCTGGTCTTCATGGACCAGCAAAGGGACCGCCGTAATTAACCTATTCACTAGTAGCTACTCGAGATTCTTATAATCTACGTTCAGCAATGATAGAGGACGATACAAGGCCATTAACAGAGGGTCTCTGCCTGGTTTCGGTAGAAACACCAGTGTCGCCTCTCTCAGGGTGGGCGATCCGTTCCCGGCATCTTTCCGGTTGCTAATTGCCTGATCGCCTCCGCTATCTCACCTACTGTAATAGGGTCTTCCAGGGTGTTGTAATGCGCTGGTATAATTTGTGGGAGTTGAATCCCGGTGAGAAAATCTTGTGTGGTGGCAGGGTCCTGAAGGACTGGAGTCGCGTACGGTGTTGTGTAATATTCTAGGAAGGACTGATTAATCGCTTCTTGGTAATTCACAAGGGTCCCGGGAGATGTGTGTATGGCAGTAATAGGGGGTTGATAGGTGTCAGATTTCAGTAGCCACGCTAGCAGCTTGCCCACTTTGTCTTCCTCCTTATGCTTACGCGCTAGGTATGTTTTGTAGTCTAATGTGCAGAGGTCATCCATTGCACTCTTGTATGCCAGGCGGGCTTGGGCCAGTGAAGGGCTCATTTGAGGGTCGTTGGGGATAAGTTGCTCACATCTCCTTATTTCCATTTCATGGGTCTGAAGTGCGTCCGTCAATGATTTAGGAGCTCCATACCTGGTTTTAATGGCATGCCCTCGAAGGACCGTCTTAAAAGCGCCCCATTCTATTCCCACTGACGAGGCAGTACCGGCGTTCATCGAAAAATTTGCATCAATGTGGTTCAAAAGAGTAGCCCGGTATGATGAGTCAGCTAGTGTGGCGCATGGCAATCACCAGGTTGATATGGTAGGTCGTTGCGCGCCCCAGAACAGGCTAATTATTAACGGGTTATGATCAGATAGTGTTCGTGGCAAGTAGTCTACCTGCAGTACATTGCATAATGCATTATCCGAACAAAATGTAATATCTATCCTAGTGTATAAAGCATGCTGAGCAGAGTAATGTGAATATGTGCGGGTCAGAAGATGTTTGCTACGCCATGCATCATGGACTTGCATATTAGAGACCCACTCTTTAATGTGTTGCGCCAGCTTGATGGATTGTGCCCCCAGAAGGGGGGGGCAGGAGCGGTCCAGGTCGAGATCACCCACCCCATTAAAGTCCCCAACCCCATACACCGGGACCGTAGGATCCACCAGAAGGGATGGTGTGAGAGTTTGTAAGAATAAGGATTGCCCCGAGTTTGTGGCGTATAATGATACCAAAGCCAGTGGAAATCAGTTCAATTGGCCCTCCATGACAACTTAGCGGCCCTGTGTGTCCACTCGGGAGCGTGTAACCTGAAGCGGGAATCCCGGAGCCACCCATATTAGCACACCCCTAGCTTCACCTGAGTACGTGGTTCCCAAGACCGTACCCCTCCAGTGCTGCAAAGTGACGCAAGTGTTTGTGTGGTGAGGTGTTTCCTTTAACAATGCGAACGTGATCTTATAACTGCGCCGGTATTGGTACACTTTGTGTCACTTGGCGCAGCCCGCCAGGCCCCCTCACGTTCCAGGTCAGAAATTTATAATCCTCCATCCTCATTAATCAATAGTGAGAAAAATGTTTGACACACTGTAATCCCCCATCAACCAGCCCCGCCATACCCCTCCACCCCCGCACATGACACAAATTTGCAATAGGAGGGCACGTTTTCTGTAGTATACAGACAATGGGAGGGATCGACTTATTAAACAAATGGAAAAAGAAAAAATCCCCAACATCCCACCCTAGGCCGGTTTGCCAACGGGCAATTGGCCATTCGCACTAGAATGCAGTGTAAACGTGTGGGAAAATAACACATAGCAATTAAAACAAAGAAAAAGTTTTTGGTGCTATATCCGCTACTTATCGCTCGCTGAAGGGGGAGCCGCATCGGTGTGCCGCCTCTTGTGACTCGGCCTGGTAGCTTGCGCAGGTGCGTGTAGCGTAGAATCCAAGCAGAGAGAGTCTCAATAAGGCCCAGAATGTTCATCCCAGGGCGTGGCTCTGTCTGTGGGGTGAGGGCCGGTCCGCCCCTGACAGTGCCTTCAGTTGTGAGTCCGTGAGAGACTTTGTTTGATCCATTGTCGCATCTGAGTCCGAGTCTAGTCTCTGGGAGGATGAGGGGCTGCCTAAATGTTCCGCCGTCTTGATGGCTTGAGCGCGCTCCTGCGCTAACTGGAGTTTTGCTGGTCGGTGATTCCGTCTTTCACCGCGGCCTCTTCGGGGTTCAACCAACTTCCAGGCTTGATTGGAGTCTGTCGGCAGTGAGGGTGGCCCGTGTGCTAGGCCTTACTGTATATCCATGCCCACACCTCCTCAGGTGTGTTGCAAAACCCCATGCCCTCCTTATGACGGATGCGCAGGCGCGCCGGGGAATGCAGTGAATACTGGGTGTCATTGTCTCTCAAGCACTTCTTAACCTCCAAATAGGAGGAGCGACGGAGTTGTACCAGCAGAGTATAGTCCGGTTAGATATGGACTGTAGAGTTGTCGACCTTCCATGGGCCTCGCGCCCGGGTGACCTGCAATATATGGTCTCTATCTCAATAGTGAAACCATCTCGCCAATACCGGTCTGGGAAAAGCGGCGGGACGCGGGGGCCACCAGTACCCTATGCACGTATTCGATGGAGAAGAACTTTGAAATCTTGCCCTGCAGGATAACTCGTGAGAGCCATTCTTCCAGGTAGAGTTCCATATTGGGGCCCTCTGCTCATTCGGGAAGATCCATGATGCATATGTTATTCTCTCAGGTAATCCACCTCCTGTTGATACGACTGCAGGTGGGTGGTCGTCGCGGTCACTGTAGGGCGCAGTGTCACCAGCGCAGATTTGGATACCTCCACCCCGCCCTTCAATGTCTTATGGCGAAGATAATCCATGTCGATGCTCAGGGAGTCAATCTTCGTACCGAGGGTGGTTTTTATGTCAAGGATCGCCGCCAGTAGCTCATCAAATCTATGCGAGTGATCTTGACGGTCTGTGGATGTGGAGGGCCCCATTTGCTCCGCAGTCTTCTCACCCGGAGGCACAGGTTCCAACTCTGGGGGTTGTGCCTGGGGCTTCTCCATTCTGGGTTTACCCATTGGGTCGCCAGCAGGAGGCAGGAGCCCAAGTGCCAAGGGCCGACAGCAGGCTCTTGGGGCTCCAACGGCGCGCCTGAAGATGCCGGGTTTTTATGCAAGCCCGCAAGGAAAGGGGGCACCCTGCCCTCTGCTACTAGATCGAAAAGTGTGTGAGTGCGAGTCTGTCGGGGAACACACTCCCAGGAAGCGTTGCTAAGGAATCCAGAGCTACGTTGCCCTATGAGGTGGCGAGCAGACAGAACAGTTCCCCATCTCGATCACCGGGGGTGTGATCGGGGGCTAAATGGGGATCTTACCGGCACTGTTGGCAGATCCGTGAAGGTGCAGGCCTATGAGTCGGTGTTGGTAAAATGTGCAGGCCAAGGGCAGCATGCGTGTGCCCCCACTGTGCACTGGGGGCTAGCCCAGTTCACACTGTGCTGTCAGGTGAGGGAGAGGGCTGAGAGGACGGAGCCATGTTCCACATGCTGCCTCCTCCGCAACCACAGGGGGTTTCCAGCGCCCTCTCACTCACGCGGTGATCCCGGTCACCTTTTGTCTCCAGTCTGCCAATCCTTTCCAATCTCGAGGCACAGGGATCAGCGCACCAGCGGCAGCGAGTCTAGTTGGAGAAGGAGCTGCGGAGGCACAGCACTCCCCCGGTGGCAGGATCGCAAACGACGGCCTCCAATTTCCCAGAAGGGTAGAGATGGGTCCCGCCGCTGTCGCAAGGTGCCGACCCAGGGCGTAGTGACGTGCGGGACTTCTGGATGTCTCCTGACGCCGAGTCCCTGTGTCTCCGGCCGGGGCCCTGGGCTATGTAGGCAGCATGCTGGCTCACACGGTGCACCAAGCACCCGCTTCCCCGTAGAGCACTCGTTAGCACTGAGAAATGCGGGTAAGTGTGCAGGGGGACTTCTGTCGCCGAAACAGCAAGAATTTCTCCATCAGGGCAGTGTATTTCAGGATTCTTCTGGCGGGCTCGATGCGGAGCTTAGTAAAGCGCGTCTGCTCTAGCCACCATCTTGGCCACGCCCCTTGACCCAACATACTTAAACAACAAAAACTTCAGAAAACCTACAAGACACCTCTGCTCAGGCGGACTCAGATTTGCACCCTTACTCCCTATCTGCTTATGCAGAACCAGATCTGACTGCCGTGACTTCTCCTACCTCACTTCTAAGGCCTGGAGCGACGTACCCATGCACATCAGTGCCGCCTCTTCAGTTCTTGAATTCCGCAAGAAACTGAAGACTTGGCTCTTTACCTAGCCCTGCCCTGGCTCGGCGCATACAGCAGCATACCCTCACGGGTGAGTTGTGCACTATACAAATACACATAGTACAGCATAATTTATTTGGCATCATGCACTGTGTGTGGGTGCTTGCCATTGTGTATACACGATTCTGGAGAAACTGGTATTGTGTCCAACTACATCTGCAAGAAGACACCAGGAAATTAGGTTGTTATGTGAGAATGCATGTGAATTTGAGTAAGGAAATCAATGACTACCAATAATTAAAGGATTTGCAGCTAATAGCTTGATAGAAAAAAGCTACAATGAAAGGATACCTTGGAAGCGATTTGCAGAGGAGAGTTCCTACCACGTAAGAGGATCTTCATTGTTTTTATATCAAGAGAGAAATAAACCCCCTCTGAGGGAGTAAGACAACAGTAGAGAACAGGGCAGTTGTAGAAAAGTCAAGCAGGTTATCCGTGCAGGAAATTACCTAACTGTCAATACAGGAAATGATACATCGATCCTCCTCTTTCCCTTTTTAGCATGCAGAGTGTTTATTTACAAAAGAAAAATATATCTTTGAATCTGTGAAGGAGTCTAGGAGAAGGACATATCTTAATCTTTACGCATAGTCCTGCAGAAGAGAGCCTGGGAAGCTGAATGAACTGCAAGAGAAGAATAAACTAAACAAACTACAAGAGAGGAAAGTGGGAGTAAGGAAGAGGCCAATAAAAGGGACAAAGAGGAAGATAAAAAAAAGAGAAGAATCAAAAGATAATACACACTCCCTTCCGCATTCTTTCAGGATGCTGTAAACCACGAGGAAGAAGAGGACCCAGAAGAACACAGAGAAAAGCAAGTAATGGAGGAACCCTGAAGTCGGTTGCCGTAAACAATCATAGCACACATGTCAGAGAACAAATCCTCCTGTCAAATAAGTATCCGGCAGATCTAAAAATAAAAAACTGACCAGTACCCTTCAGTAAACACGCACTGGGTGACTGTGACACTGGAATCCTTAATGTCTAAACTGAAATATTAGAGGTCTCCATAGTAGCGGTGGAAATGTCCACCATCTCTACTAATAACGAACCTAAAGTAATACACAAAGAACTTGCCAATTTTAAATCCCAAATGCAAAGTTCGGAACAGCGCCTGGCTGACTTAGAACATAAAATCTATAATAAACTTGACTGGGGGGACGACCTGTGGTATCTTAAAAGGAAAGTCACAGACCTCGTAGAAAAGAGTAGGATAAGCAACATCCAAACCTTTGGCCTTCCGGAGATTGATTCAGATGCGGATTTTATCACATTCTAAAGTAACCTACTTCCTAAACTTCCATGACCTTCCTTCCTCCCATAGAGTTCCACAGAGTGCCTCAGAGTTGATTACCAAGGCTGTAATTCCATGCTTGTTATGCTACCAGCACACCCGACAATTAAATGCCTTCACAAATCATAGTCCCTTTGACTACACAAGCTACAACATTTCCATTGTGGCCTATTATTACTTGCATGAAACTAATCTCGTCTGGAAGAAATTTGTAGCACTAAGTTCACAGATGAAAAAACTAAATATTCAATATGGCCTTCTCAACCCAACTAACAATGCTCATTACAATGGATGGTAATACCAGAGAACTTCTGCACCTGGAAAAATTGCAACAATTCTTGTCTGATCTGGGGGAAAGCAAAATGGACATTAGTGCACCCATACAAGATAAGCACTCTAGAGAGACCATCTATAGTCTACTCTGCCCGTGCCATTTGTAACACTCCTAAGAGAGGGTGTACACTTCATTTTGCTGATCTAATGAAATGGAAACACAGATTGAAAGGTGAGAATCTTGACATAAGAGTAACGACCTTGTTAGACCATACGCCAATCGCAAAATCACTGAACCTCAGGATTATCAATCTAAAGACGAAACCTGGCAAATGAATGCACTTTTCTATAGATAACAGCAAGAGAAATAAAATCTATGCTCCCAGGTGCAGGACTACTTGGAGATCAACAAAGGTTTGGTTCAGTCCCAGAAGAACCTATGTGCCACTGAGCAAGCATACATAAGAGGCCTGATGTTCAGAGACACAACAGACAAACGAGTTGCATTCCATAACCAGAGGGAATTGCTAGAACTTAAGAGTTTGGTAATGGAGGGAGCATTTGAATTGCGCTTTCTGATGAAAAACTCAGACTCCATACCAAAAATAAATATGAACTGAACACCATGTTCAAAAGATTCACGGCCAGATGTACGACCAGTTTTTGCATGCGCAAACGGGTTTGCGACCCGTTTGCGCATGCAAAAACCTAAATGGTCATGTACTAACACTATTTTGCGATCTGCAAAAAATTGGGACTCGCAAAATAGTGTTTTGCGAGTCGCTATTAGGAAGGGGTATTCCCTTCCTAATAGCAACTCACAAACCATGTATGAATGTTTTGCAACCGTAATTGTGGTCGCAAAACTCTCGCAATTTACCGCCCTCTTCAAGAGGGTGGTATTGCAGTCGCAAATGGGAAGGGGTCCCCATGGAACCCCTTCCCCTTTGCGAATGCAGGTGAAAGCATTTTTAAGGGGCAGGCAGTGGTCCCAGGGACAACTACCTGCCCTTAAGTGCCTGCCCTTAAAAAATTAAACGAAAATGTTTCACTTTTTTTGTTTTTAAATGCATCCCGTTTTCCTTCAAGGAAAACGGGATACATTAAAAAAAACAGCTTTATTGAAAAGCAGTCCCAGACATGGAGGTCTGCTGAGCCCAGCAGGCCACCATCCCTGGGAGGGCCAGTCATTCCCAATGGGGTCGCAAATTGCGAGTGCCTCATTAATATTCATGAGGCTTTCATTTTGCCACCACATTGGAAATCACAAACAGTGTCTCTGACACTGTTGTACATTGGCATTAGCGACATGCAATTTGCGACTCGCAATTTTTCGCAAATTGTGAGTCGCTTGCCAATGGTCGTACATCTGGCCCTCAAACTCTCCCTTATGAACAAGGAGAACAGGCAGGCAAGCTACTAGCATTACAACTGAACAAGCACAAAGCCAACATTCCAATGCTTTCTATAAGTAACACAAGGAGGGGCATTACTAACAAATCCATTTGCAATCACCAAAGAACTTGGTTCATTTTGTGCCAACCTATATATGTCTGAATCAGTGTAAAGAGCCCAGATGTAAATGTATTCCTAAACACCCTGCCAATTCCAAGGTTAACAACAGACTGAGAGATACCTTAGACCAAGAGATTACCTCAGATGAAGTGTCAGAGACAATAAAATCCATGCCCTTTGGCAATGCCTCTGGGTGAAGATATCTTTCCCATAGACATCTATAAAATCACATGCAAAATTACTACACCTCTCTTGACAAAAGTATTCAGGGAAGCCGCAGGACAAGATGAACAATGACCAAAATTCAGCAAAGCTTACATATCATTAATCCCAAAACCAAGAAGAGACCAATTACTGTCAACAAACTACAGGCCTTTCTTACATGTGGACTCTGATATAAAAATATTGGCAAAAGTGATCACCTATAGACTGACAAAAGAAATGGCCCTTCTAATTCATAAAAGCCAGTTGGGCTTTGTACCAGGTAGGTCTTCCTGAAACAACCTCAAAACATAAATACACATCTCTAGCAGAAACATAATCAATCTATTAATCAGGGAGTTTTAAGGGCACTACTCACCCGTAAGGGTCTCGAGGTGCTGAGGAATCAGCAGTTCCGCTCAGTCGAAGAGCAAGGTCTTGAGTGCCTTCCTGAAGGTGTTCAGGGAGGGGACGTGTCTGATGTTGATCGGGAGCTCGTTCCAGGTCTTGGTCGTGATGTAGGAGAAGACTCTTTCCCCTATTCTGTCTCTGCGGATGCGCGGGGTGTCAGGGAGGGCGAGGTTGGTGGAGCGGAGGTTTCGTTTGGGTATGTGGAAGGTGATTCTCTTGTTGAGGTAATGGGGCACTGTGTTGCTTAGGCATTTTGTAGGCGTGGGTGAGTATCTTGAAAGTGACTCTCTTCTCAACCGGGAGCCAGTGGATGTTCCATAGGTTTCAGCTGATGGGCTTGTGTCTGGGGATGCCTAGGAGGAGTCTGGCTGCAGTGTTCTGTATCGTCTGGAGCTTGCAGAGTAGAGACTTGTTGATGCCGGCGTAGAGGGTTTTTCCATAGTCCAATCTGCTGGTTATGAGTGAGTGGGTGACTGTCTTCCTTTACTCGGGGGGATCCATTTGAAGGTCTTTCGGAGGATGCGCAGGGTGCTGAAACAGCTAGAAACAACGGCGTTGACTTGTTTGTTCATGGAGAGGGAGGGGAGGAGTCGAGTATGATGCCTAGGTTTCTGGCGTGGTCTGTGAGGGTCGGAGGGCAGCTGAGGGAATTGGGCCACTAGGAGTTATTCCATGCTGACGGGGAGGTTCCGAGTACGAGGACTTCTGTCTTCTCTGAGTTGAGTTTCAGGCAGCTGTTGCTCATCCAGGATGCTACGTGCTGCATTCCTTCATGGAAGTTGAGTCTGGTGGTTGTGGGGTCCTTGGTAAGGGAGAGGATGAGCTGGGTGTCATCGGCATAGGATATTATGCTGAGGCCATGCTGTCTGACGATGGCGGTGAAGGGGGCCATGTAAATGTTGAAGAGGGTTGGGCTGAGAGATGATCCCTGAGGTACCCCACAGTTGATTTCCGTGGGTTTAGAGAGGAAGGGTGGTAGTCTGATTCTTTGGCTTCTGCCGGTGAGGAACAAATGGATCCAGTCGAGGGTGGTTCCTTGTATGCCGACATTGTGTAGTCTGGCAGCGAGTGTGCAGTGGAAGACGGTGTCGAAAGCTGCTGACAGGTCAAGTAGGATCAAGGCTGCGATGTGGCCATGGTCGACCAGGGTGCGGATGTCGTCTTTGGCGGTGAGTAGGGCGGTCTCAGTGATATGGTTGCTGCGAAATCCAGATTGGGAGGGGTCAAGGATGGAGTTGTCTTCGATGAACTTTGCTAGCTGTGTGTTGACGGTCTTCTCAGCGACTTTTGCTGTGAAGGAGAGGAGAGAGATGGGGTGGTAGTTCTTGAGGTCCATGGGGTCTGCTGTGGGTTTCTTAAGCAGGGGTCTGACTTCTGTGCATTTCCTGTCGTCAGGGAAGGTTCCAGTCATGAAGGTGGCATTGATGGTTCGTCGTAGTTCTGGTGCGATGGAGGTGGCAGCTCTGTGGTAGATGTGGGGTGGGTAGGGGTCTGTGGGGGTGTGGTTCCGTAAATTCTGAACCCGTGTGTTTATATCATGGTTCCGTTACAATTTTGGTATCTGCATATCGTAAATAGCGAGTTTGGTATGTACGAGTGTTTTCATCACGCTTCCCCGATGAATTTGCTGCATATTAGTAAACCTCGTCAATGAACACACGGGTTCCATCTTGTGCACGGCATCCATTTTGTTTGCATCGCCCTCACTGTAGGCAGCCTGACTCTGTAGGACACGTCCACCCCCCCCCCAGTTTGGCCTTGCGCTGACTCATGACCTGGCGAAAGCTGACGCTATTGCCTGAGGCGAAAACTTGCCAAACCAGTACCTGCCCTCGAGTTAAGCGAGGTTTTGATCAAAGGCCAGTGTTGTATAAACTTATATGACCCGCACCCACCTGCCCAACCTTACTTTCTATCTCTTTCCTCCGTTTCTGTTCCTTCCTTTATGACCTGTTTATGGTGGGGAGGTGACCATTTGTTTGTTATGAGTGGACGGTCTCTTCAAAGGAGGATGTTAGGCTGGTCCGGTTTCAACCCCAGAAGAACGTACGTTTTAGCCAGAGGCCGGACACATGGGATTGTCATCAATAATAAAGTATTGTTTTGGGTACATGGGGTGCGACCAACTGCACTTTAAAGAATGTTTGCCTGAAGCATGATTTTGGGTATAAAAAGGAGCGACCTGCTTTGTATTATTGAGCAGTCTCCTCGCAACCTACTTGTGTGGTACTTGTTGGACCTCTGCTACTGGCTGCAGCCAATAAACCGATCTTTGATGCCATCTAGAAGAATCCCGTGTTTCTGTTATATTGGTAATCCAGGCAGGAGAACCCGAGAGCTTAGAGCGTTGTTCCCTGGCGCTGCCGGACTATAAAAAGTTTGGTCTCTCAGTTGGCGCCCGAACGTGCGGCGATATCAGCGGTACCGGTCCAAGCTTGAAGATCGTGTGGGGCTTCGTAAGAAAATTCCGGAGGAAGAGATCTCCCACTTCATCGATCCCTGTATGTCGCAAAAGTGGTCCGAAGGTCTTTTTCTGCGAGGTTCCCTCTTCCAGACGGCTACGAAGGACTGCTGCCCTGACTGTCGCCCTGCCTTGGACCCATTCATAATTCTTTGGACGGCGAAACACTAGACGGGTGATCTTCAGATGACGTCATCGATCATAAATAAATTGAGTTAAGTATAAAGTGGGTCGCACCCAGTCCTTAGTTCTTTGGTCCCTTGGTTTAAATACCTTGGTTTGTATTTGGTCTGGTTCTTTGGTACCTTGGTTTAAACACCTTGGTTTGCCTGGTTTGCATTGGTCCTTTGCATATTGGTTTGGTCTTTGGTAACTTGGTCTTTGGTAACTTAGTTTGGGTCCTTAGTTTTATTTGGCAATTGCAATTTCCAAAAACCGAGGGTCTCGTACATTTACGAGTATATCGGTAAAGATAAGCCTTCGAAGTTTGAAACTGGGTTAGTGAGCACGATGCCTAGCCGCAGTATTTTTGGTAATTTGGTCTTTTGTTGCAACAGGGATTCCCGGTTGGAGGACTCGTGTCCGATACCTCCAGTTGGAACTCCAACGTATGAGCTCTACTCGAAGCATGGCGTGGGTCCAATCACGTATAATGAAATATGGGTCCGCTACACCAAGAAAGATGGTGTTTTGCGATGGCCCCAAAATGGAAGCTTTGAAACAGAAGTCTTAGATAATTTAGAAGTAAAGTTATTTAAGAAAAAGGCTAGACCCGCAATGTTTGACTCTTTCCGCCTATGGCGTAAAGAAGCCCGACAACGCGAGATTAAACAAGCGAAGAAAGATAGAAAAGTAAATGGCATATCTATTATGCAAGCTGCTAGGCAATTTAAAAATGATGTAGAGGATAAGGCTCTTGAGGTGTCTGAACGACAGCATAATATGGCAACCGATAGATGCTATCCAGTATTAACACCTCTGTTGGAAAAAGTAGCGGAAGATTCTGAAAAGGATCCATTAATGTCTTATTTGTTAAAGTCTCCTCCCCCTTACGCACAAGGTGCTACTGCACCAATGTTGCCACAGGTTGCTCCTCCGCAATTGCATGTTCCCGTTCCTGCTCCCCAGTTTGTCCAAGTTCCTCCGGCACCTCCTCAGCCCGGATTACCTATTGCACCTGTACCTACTTTACCTGTGCCTGTCCTGCCTCCCACTACTTTGCCGAACTTTTTCTCTCCTGTCCTTATGACTGACTCTCCTTCTGTTCGTCGGCGAGTAGCTGACACTGTCGCTAATTTTCTGACTCCTTTGTTTAGTTCGTTAACTACGAACGCCGTTTCTGACAGTCGACAGAGACGTAGTCAGCTCCCTAATTTTCAGGAGCGAGAAGTGTTGGATTTGTTAGCTCGTAGGTGGATTTCTAAACCGGCCAAATATAGTCCGCAGGTGGTATTGGATACGTTTCTGCAGTGGGACGAGCCTACGCAAAGATATGTGTTTGAAATTATGTGTGCTTTCCTTAAAGAAGATTGGGATAGTGATGAGTTAGATACAGTCCCCGAGGAGTTGTCTGAGCTACGGAGCAAGTTTTCTAAAGGTGTGATTGTGGGTTCTGAAGTTAAAAATGCGGTAGTAATACTTCTTTCGTATAGGTCTGCTCTGCCGCCGAGAACTTTGTTTAAACCTGATCATTCAGTTGAGATGAAAGCTAGGCAGTATCCTATGAGAGAGGTTCCTCCAGTTTGGCGAGAGGGAGATGCAAATGCTAATCCTCCTGTTTTACCACACTTCCAGCGCGTATGGATACATGTCCCATGGAAACGATCGGAAGTATTGACTCTTAAGCAGACTTTACCTGATCCCCGCAAGAATCCTGCAGGGTATTATAAAGAGCTATCGCAGACAGTAGAAGCCTGCGTACTGAACTTGGCTGATGTTGATATGCTGTTTGGCAATGTAGTACCACAGCCTATTTGGGCAAAAATTCGGCATGAAAATCATGTAGCAGAACTGGGTGATACGTGGGACAACATTGCTTTAGCGGATGGTAGACAAGTGGGCGGTGCGAAGCCAGAACAGTTAGTGACGGATTTGCCAGGTAGGATAATTACTCTCATGAAAACTCTAATGCCCGCGCTGAAGGTTAATTGGGATAAGTTAGCTGCCTGCAAACAGAAGAAGGATGAAAGTGTCTCTGATTTCTTCACGAGGTTTGAAGAAACTTTCATAGACCATAGTGGTCAAGATATGAGCTCTGAGGGTGGTCAACGGTTATTTGTAGACAAATTCGTTTTCAACTTACTTCCTGAATTGAGCCATAAGTTAAAAGATTCCGAGAGTTCTTGGGCAGTTTCATCTACAGCTCAAATATTGGCTACAGCTCAATATTATGAGAATAGAGACAAGGAGGAGAAAGATAAGGTAGAGAAAAAGACGAAAGATCTGAAAACTAAAGTCCTGTTACAACAAGCGTATCCACCCCGTTCAAACCAGCCTGAAGTACAGCAACGCCCTGCGTATCAACAGCAGCCCCAGTATCAGCGAATGCCACCCAGGTTTGATTATTACCATCAAACACAGCCCTTAGGTTTGAATCAGTGTGCGTATTGCAGAGAAGAGGGCCATTATAAAGGTGAGTGCCCTGCTTTACGGCAACGTATGAATGGTGCTTTTGTTCCAAGGGGACGTGGTAATTCTCAGCAGATAGCTAGGGGTAGAGGACGTGGTGCCCCTGTTCAGAATGAGCGCTCTTCTCAACCACAACAGTCACAGAACTATTTTGATCGACAGAATGTGCAAGATGGTAGATCTCAGCAGTACTATGCTGACGATTATCATGTCGATAATGAGAAAGTAGAATATGCAGATTGTTAGGACAGCCATAGACAAAGAGAGGGAGTAGTGTCGGTTCCAGTAGACCAAAAAGGGCCCTATGTCTCTGTAGTTACATTAGGTGTGACAGAGCCCTTTCTTCTGGATACTGGTGCGGCTAAGAGTTCTATCATGCACTCTAAACTTCCTGGCGCACCTTTGTCTGGCTTAACTAATGTCTCGGTGGGATTTTCTGGCGCCCCGGTTCATAATCCAGTGTCTAGTCCTTTGTCTCTTTCCATTGGGCCTTATGAATTGGAAGCTCCTGTGATCTTAACGACAGGTTGCGGCGAAAATTTGTTGGGTCTAGACTTGTTGAAAAGATTATATGCGACCCTGCATTGTTCTCCCTCAGGAGTACATCTTACCTTGGGACGGAGAGTGGTTTCTCCAATGTATGTGTCAAAAGATAAGCTTCCACTGGAATTGCGCTGTCTCCCTGATTCTCTTTGGGCTGATGGTCCTAATGATGTGGGTCTCCTTGAGATCCCACCATATGTTGTGACTTTGAAAACAAATGTTAAACTACCACGCATTCCTCAGTATAAGATTTCGAGTGATGGTGAGCGAGCACTTTTGGCGATCATTTATGATCTGATCGAGAAGGGTGTGATTGAGGAAACTAGGGGTAATGTATGCAACAGTCCAGTTTTACCGATTATGAAACGTACAGATTCTTCTCAGCCACCCGTGTACCGCTTTGTGATAGATCTTCGCGAAGTCAACAAAATTGTCATCCCACAGTTTCCTGTGGTACCGGACATAACTGCCTTACTGACGTTGATTCCTGCCTCAGCATCCTGGTTTTCGGTTATTGACTTAAAGAATGCCTTCTTTAGCATCCCGATCGCTGAAGAAAGCAGTGATATCTTTGGCTTCTCATTAGGTGGGCGTAGTTTCAGATTTCGGCGCGCTCCCCAAGGTTATTGTGAGAGTCCCTCAATCTATAGTCAGGCTCTAAAAATGCAGCTTGATACTCTTGTGTTGCCGGCTGGTGCTGCTCTCATTCAGTACGTAGATGATCTTCTTGTGGCAGCTGATAATGAGGAAATATGTAAAACAGCTACGATTTCTTTGCTCCGCCATTTATCTGACTACAACCATAAAGTATCACCTTCGAAACTACAGTATTGTTGTCAAGAGGTGACCTACTTAGGTCATCTCTTATCAAAGGAGGGAAGGAAGTTGACCCCAGAAAGAATTAGAGCGATTGCACAAATGACTGTACCAAGTACACAGAGAGAAGTGCGTGCGTTTTTAGGTATTACGTCATACTGTCGCCAGTGGATCCCCAATTTTTCTTTGTTAGCAAAACCTTTGTTGGCTCTGACATGCAAAAATACACCCAATACTCTTCCTTGGTCTGACGAGTGTCAGAAAAGTTTTTCGGAGTTACGTACTGCACTCTGTTCGGCTCCTGTGTTGGGTACACCCGACTACAGTAAGCCCTTCACATTGTTCGTTCACGAGAGAGAAGGTTGTGCATTGTCGGTTTTGACACAGTTATTTGGTGACAAACAACGTCCATGTGCGTATTTCTCGTCAACTTTAGATCCGGTAGCTAGAGCATTGCCGAGTTGTTTGAGAGCTACAGCAGCAGCTGCAGTCTCTATTCGACAATCTGCTGGTTTGGTGATGGACAATGACCTGCTGGTATTGGTTCCACATGCAGTGGATACCTTGATGAACAGAACTAAAACACAACACCTCACGAGTGCGAGATTGTCAGGGTATGAGTTGACACTATTAGCTAGTCACATACACATAAAAAGGTGCAATGTGCTGAATCCCGCAACACTGTTGCCGGTTTCCATGAATGCGAATGAGGTAGAGCATGATTGTTTTCTGAGGACGGAAGAAGAAACAAAAGGAAGAGTGGATTTACAGAATACCGCTTTTTCAGATCCGGATGGTACATTATGGGTGGATGGATCTTGCTATAAGTTGCCGAATGGTGATACGACTGCTGCGTATGCGGTGACGACGTTGAGCACGATTGTTGAAACAGCACGAGTGAATCACAACTCCGCACAAGCTGCAGAACTGATTGCATTGACAAGAGCGTGTGTTTTGTCTGAGGGAAAGAGAGTGAATGTGTATACTGATAGTCAGTATGCATTTGGTGTGGTGCACAGTTTTGGACGTCTGTGGAGAGAAAGGGGATTCCTGACGTCCCATGGCACAAAGATTCAGCATGGACAGTTGGTGAATGAGCTTCTGGAAGCACTTACATTGCCGAAGCAAGTTGCGATTGTGAAATGCAGCGCGCACCAAAAGATTACAGATGACGTTGGTCGTGGGAATGCGTTCGCGGATGAAGTTGCGAAAGAAACAGCGAGAAACATGATGAGTCGAATGTATGTTGCGAGTAATGCGAGATGGATGAGTGAAGCCGGAATGTGTGAAGATACGATTGAAAGTGTGAAACAGATTCAAGCTGAAGCTACTGAGAGTGAGAAGAACGTATGGAAAGAAAGCACGGGTAAATTGGATTCGACTGGATGTTGGATTGATTTGTCCGAGCATCAGAGATGGATGTTGCCAAACGCGTATGTACATGCAGTAGTAACGATGGCACACGGTTTGTCGCACATCAGTGTAAAAGGGATTTGCAAGGTGCTAGCTCCAGTGTGGAAGAATTCTGGAATTTCTAAGTGTGCAGAGAATGTGGTGAAGAATTGTATGGTGTGCTTGATGCACAATCCTGGTAAGGGAACTCCGACTCCTGCAGGTCACTTTGCTCCCCCTACATGCCCCTTTGAGGTCCTACAGCTAGACTTCATTCACATGGAAAGACGCAACAACTTGAAATACGTCCTTGTCGTAGTTTGCGCCTTTTCAAAATGGGTAGAAGCTTATCCGTTAAAGGATAACACTGCTTTGTCCACTGCCAAAATCCTGCTCAAAGAATTTTTCCCCAGGTATGGGTTGCCAAAGATTGTGTGGAGTGATAATGGAAGTGAGTTCGTGGGTGAGGTAATGAAGAAAGTGTGTGCTGGTCTGGGGATCAGGCAGAAATTCCATAGTGCAAATCACCCCCAATCAGCGGGGCTTGTTGAGTGCTATAATGGCACTCTGAAGCTAAAACTGGCTAAAATTCAAGCGAGTACTGGATTATCATGGCCAGACGCGCTGCCCTTGGCGCTTTTGTCCATAAGGACGACCGCACATTCAAGAGTTGGGCTTAGCCCATACGAGGTAGTTTTTGGTCGTCCTGCCAATATTTGGGGTGTCCCGAGACCTAAACAATTCAGTAGCATAGAACATCCAATGTTGA